>NW_026782437.1:1755000-1833057 GCF_031769215.1 Ylistrum balloti
GTAGGTATACCTATGAGGTGGTGATTGTAGGTGGATAGGTATATGTAGGAAGGTGTGTGTGTGGGGAGGGTGAAAATGTGTGTGGGTATATGTGTGAGGGTGAAGATGTGTGGGGGTATATGTATGAGGTAGTGAGTGTGGGTGGATTGGTATATGTATGAGGATGTGTGGGGGAGTGGTTGGGTTGGTGTATGTATGAGGGTGAGTGAGGGCGTGTGGGTGAATGTGGTTATACGTATGAGGTGGTGTGGGTGTGTGGGTATATATATGAGAGTGTGTGTGGGTGTGTATACGAGGGTGTGTGGGTGAGTGTGTGTGTGCGGAGATGTGTTGGTGAGGGTGAAGGTGTGTGTAGGTATACGTATGAGGTGGTGATTATAGGTGGGTGGTATATGTATGAGGATGTGTGTGTGTGTGGGGGGGTGTATGAGGATATGTGGGGGGGGGGTTCGTGTGTGTATGAGGGTGTGTGGGTAAGGATGTGTGAGTGAGATGTGTGGGTGAGGGTGTGTATGGGCATATGTATGAGGTGGTGAGTGTGTGTACAGGTTGGGTGTATGTAAGAGAGTGTGTCGATGAGGGTGTGTGGGTGAGAGTGAGTGTGGTTATACGTATGAGGTGGTGAATGTGGGTTGGTGGGTATATGTATGAGGATGTGTGTGTCGGTGAGGGTATGTGTGGGTATATGTATGAGGGTGTATGTGGGTGGGTGTATCGGTGAGGATGTGAGAGTGAGGGCGTGAGGATGAAGGTGAGTGTGGTTATACGTATGAGGTAGTGAGTGTGGGTGGGTTAATTAAAAAGTTTGAATCAATTCTTAAGTGAGTAAAAAATTGTATCGTGTGTTTTGTTGTTAACAATATTCTGTCACTACCTAAATATTGTTTACCTGTGGTATAAACAGTTGTCTTCATGTGGATTTGTATCAATATGTGTGGTTCTTGGTTTCTTGGTCATTGTATGTTGTCTGTGTAGCGGGTGGTGTTGTGGCAAAAAAAAAACCAAAACCGTTCGGTTCGTTCAATGTTTAATCGATGTAAAATAGACATTCTGGAATATACAATAAAACGTAATCAAACACTCTCACAACTTCACAAATCTCTTGTTACATATTCAACAATTCATACTCTTCTTTCGTAAACACGTTACATTTAACCGAGTGAAACAATATTTATAATTCTACATTTGAATAAAATATAAGAACCAATAAAATACTTTATAACATAACCATTCCAACAGTAATAAAGTTAAGTCATACTTAACACGTATCGTACCCTAACGTACAAGTCATATATAAGTTTGCAACACTCCACAATATCACCTCATCCGTCATTTATCTTAGAACTAGAAATAAGAAATAATCTTTTACTCAATTTACATAATACTTCAAGCAAGAAATGCACAACGCTTATACATTCGTAAAGTAGAGGATTTACGAATATTATAATACATATACATTGTTGATTTCAAATATTACCCTGAACGTTCAGTTACCGCAGAGACGTTTATAACACACACACACACACACACACACATATATATAATATATACGTCTCTGGTTACCGTTAAAACATATCATTGAATATTATATTGTTCATACAAACTCTCATTACTCACGGGGAGAATATATTAGAAGAACTACTTTAACTAGAAAGAAATAAAGTTAGAGAATACTTACCATAAAGGCAAAACCCGAGGAACCTGACATTTGAACGCCCGTCTAACCCGCAAGCCAGGATTCAAATGTACCCAGATATAGTAAAAGACATATACCCAGCAGAAACTTTCAACCAATCAAACACCTTGGTCAAAGTCCGTCAAATGTCTGGTGTCCAGTTGGTCGGTGAACACTACTCACGTACACAAATACATACATATACACTACACAAAGGGACGCGCTCGCCAATACTTATAAACGTTACGCGCGCAGGTAAAACGTGACACTAACGATGTGTTCGCGATAATAAATAATACCCACATGTACATAACCATTGCACACACACACATACACACACACATACTAGAATACAAAATATACATACTACACGAACCTATTACATCTGCACGATATAAGTTTGCAAGCGCCTAGTTGATCGAGATAGGTGTTGAAAAAATGCACGCTTGGGTTATACTAAATATCTGATAACAGATCAATAAATCTTCAAATTAATATAAAAAAAAATCTTTTATTTCAGATGCACATACCTCTATATTTTCAAACTTATCTAATTATGTTAATTCTGAATCACTTATATGTCAAACCTTATTTCATTATGCACCTTGTTGAAATCTATCTAATTCAGAACCGTTTCCCGCACCCGTTTGGCTGGTTTTCACGTGCACCTAATTACTGTTAATATTATTGCTATATTCTGTACAACAATTAATACCGGCATTCCTAAAAGCGTATTATTAATAACTTCTTATTAATGACATATTTCCTAAATCTTATGCTAATGTCATAATCTTTATCTGAATGCCCAGTCGGTTTAGACCGACGCTCCTGCCCTTAGTAGCTATCCAAAACTGGAAAAACCCAGGGGACATCCCCGCATACTTTCACTTAATACGAGGATTGACTGTTTACACGACTAGAAGCAATTTCTTTTTGAAATTGGTTCCAGGTCCGGACGTCAATCTAAGTTGTTGAATTTTACAGAACACATTGTCACAAATTCTCACAGCAAAATGGCAGAAGGAGGAAGTTTACAACCAGACGATGAAATACACGATCTTCGATGTCAGACAGAGAGGTTGTCGTATTGTCAGGTTCTGAATACTTCCGGTGGATATGTCTTCACTGTGACTGATATGACTCGATTTCTTCGGTTTCTTATCCTTGGAACGGAGAACGGCGTATATAACCACGACGAAAAAGAATTGACACGAGAAAATGTCCTGAGCATTGACAGGTATTATTGAATGTGTCTACTTTCGTTTTCGGTTAGCTTACTGTATGAAAGTGAGTGAGCTGATGGAATGGTCCGATATCCGTCGGCTGGCTGGCTGGCTGGCTGGCTCTCTCTCTCTCTCTCTCTCTCTCTCTCTCTCTCTCTCTCTCTCTCTCTCTCTCTCTCTCTCTCTCTCTCTCTCTCTCTCTCTCTCTCTCTCTCTCTCTCTCTCTCTCTCTCCCTCCCTCCCTCCCTCCCTCATATATACAGCTGTTATACTTGTTAACTTCCGATGGAAAGGTATAACCAGTTCGCTCCTTCCTGTGTGAAGAAAATTTAATTTTGTATAAACCAATGCAAGTGTCTGAAATCTCCGGGGTCAGAGAGGTTAGCCAAGTAGGGTTCATTGAGATACCTCTTCTTTAGATCTGAAACATCATAGGTGAAATGATCGATTAATTGTTATAACCAAACTGAGGTTGAAAAACAACCCCAAACTACCTAAAATCACCCAAAACTGCTAAAAACTTAATCAACATATCTATTACATTTTTAGGAACAGATTTCAATTGCAAATTGCATTAATACACGTACATATGTACTGATACCTGTCGTGCATTTTTATGTCGTTACAAATCGTAAACATAGAGCTGAGTAAACATGTAATCGATGGACATTATTTATGATATTCATGAATATGTCCTGGTTAATTGGTAGTCTAAGACTGTTGATTTGATATAATCACTGCCAATATGTCATTTTTGTTGTTCCTTCTGTGTCTAGATATAGCACTACACAGCCAAAGTCAACATAAACACAACATGACCTAAACACAAATGTTGTAAATTTTAGGGTTATCTATCCTATTTGAATATATTTTACAAGTTTGGGGTTGTTTTTCGTATGTTTTTGGAGGTTCTGGGTTAGTTTTGGGTAATGTTGGGTATTTTGTTGCACCGTCATTGACATTGATGAATGATGCAAGACACTTAATTTTGTGTAAATAGAAGCTCTAGCCCCCTTGGGAGCAGATGGGTTGAGCTCAATATGAGAGAAAATGGCACATTGACCTTTCTCTGTTTGGAAAAAGGCGTCTTGACAAAGTTTTGACATTAAAAGCCTGACAGCAATGGTCTTTACAATACAAAGTAATTGTTCAATTTTATTTTCTGTTTATACTGTTAACAAAGTCAAATCCAAATTTACAACCAAAGGCTATTTTTTACATGAGACCAAGTACAGAACAATTTTACTTGCTGAAAAGTGTGAAAGAATTGATATTTCCATTATTGAGGTTATAAATCTGCTAAAACCTTTTGAACAAGACAGACTCTAGTTAGACCATTTGTTTTCCAATATATGTGTAAATGCTCCAAAATTGGACTCTGATAAAAAGCATAAATAGTATTTAAAAAAGAAAGGAAGAAAATGTGTGCTAAAAGAACCCAAGGAAAAAATTATTTAATGACCTCCTTTTGAAAAACAATAACCTTTAAACAGTGTATCATATTTTAACCCTAGTAAAACTCCTTGATACTCGAGGGGTCACAATTATTTTCACTCACTGCATACCTAGAACATGTCTTGGCAAAATTGAAAGTTCAATTTGCAATGCGTCGTGGACAACACAAAAAGACTGGTTTGATCCTCTGAGGTCTGTGATTGGTAAGTTTCTTTCTCCTGGAAGCAGTCAAATTACTTCACTTATGACTTCAATTTTGCCATGACATGTTCAAGGGGTGCAGAGAGTGAAAGTGATCGTAACCCCTGGGGTATCGAGGAAGTCTAGTCCCGCCCCAGGTATCTATCAAAGAGTTTGAGGTGTAGTGAGCATTCAAAAGACTAACTTGATCAAACCAACACATTGATTTTTATTACTTTGGCACATTATTATCTTGCTTAATTACTATTTCAAATGAATGACAAAGCATTTCTGCATGTAACTTTTGTTTTTGACAGAAAATTATGAATGACAATTCAATACAATTAATAAATGACTATTGGATGATGGGATTTTTTCAGACTGATTATCAATGACCGAGGTGTGGAAGTGGTACAAAGGATTGTAGAAGTCAGTGAAGCTGGCCGTGCCTGTAAACAAAACTGTACAGTTTATGCTCTAGCTATTTGTGCTAGGTCAAATGACCCAGATACAAAAAGGGCTGCATATGATGCACTATCCACTGTGTGCAAAATCCCTACCGACCTTTTTGCCTTCATTGAGTACTGTGAACAATTTAGTGCTGGAACTGGTTGGGGCAGAGCACATCGTCGCGCCATTGCAAAATGGTACAACAATTTCAAGGACAACGTCACAACACTTGCTTACAAGGTAACCAAGTTCCGCAGACGTCATAAATGGGAACACAAAGATGTTGTTCGCCTAGCCCACATACATCCAACATCAGAGCCATTACGACTTCTTATTAGGTACCTTGTTCGAGGTCTGGGCGAAGCCAAAAAACTGCAGATGCCAGCTGCTGCAAAGGAGATGGAAACCTGGCAGAAGGTATATATCTATCTTGAAGCAGTAGAAAAAGCCTTACACTGTAAAGAAGAATCTGATATAGTGGAGTTGATTCAGAAGCATGGTCTGGTACGAGAGCATGTACCCACACCTTTACTGATGTCTGTACCAGTTTGGAAAACATTACTGAAGAACATGCCGATGAATGCCACCATCCGTAATCTCGGCAAAATGGGTAGCCTCCATATGATAGAGGAAGGGTCTGAAGAGGAAAAAATTATATTAGACAGACTTAAAAGTCATACTGCCCTGAAGAAATCCAAGATTCATCCTTTCAAGATCTTGGTTGCATTGAAAATTTACAGTAAAGGTAAAGGTGAAAAGGGAAAGCTTACCTGGCCTCGCAACAAAAACATTGTTGAAGCATTGGAAAAAGCTTTCTACTTGTGTTTTGATAATGTGGAGCCAACCAACAAGAAATACTGCTTGGCAGTAGATGTTAGTGGGTCTATGGATACTGCCATGATGGGTATAGAATCTATGACGGCCAGGGATGGAGCAGCCGCTATGATGATGGTCACTGCTAGGACAGAGCCTGACTATGAGGTTTACGCCTTTTGTCACAAACTGGACAAGTTACATATACAGAAAACAGATACACTGAAAAATGTATGTGACAGGATGTCTTCCTTGAATTTTGGAGCCACTGATTGCTCTTTACCAATATTGCATGCCCTCTCAGACAAGAAGAGATTTGATGTGTTTATAGTGTATACAGATTCTGAGACCTACTTCCAAGGCCTACATCCCAGCCAACTAATGCAGAAATACCGAATCAAAACAGGAATTAAGGATGCTCGCATGATCGTGGTGGGTTTGACCAGCACAGGGTTCACCATTGCTGAACCTGAAGACAAATACATGCTGGATGTAGTTGGATTTGACACCAATGCCCCACAAGCCATGAAAAGTTTTATTGAGGGAGACTTTTAGTAACTCAATCACATAAGATATAACTTTTAAACAAAATAGTAAGGATGGATAAGCATGGATCATATGAAATACAGCCGTAAAATAGTGGATATCACAGTTAAAGGATGATTCTGGAAAAAAAAAGAATTTTAAAGGAGTGTATATTGAACAAAGGCTTGTGAAAATAGCTATTATTTTGTCCTTTTTTGTATGGAAAAGTACATCTATCATTTTACATATGTAAACAAAATTTAAAAAATGTTGTACATATCTGTTGCCTCCCTTAACATGAAGACCAAAAGTACATGTTTTGTTGCCTGATGTTTAAAAAAAGTAAAAAAAAAACATGTAAATCTATTTCAGAAATATTTCCAATGCCTTTGGTTCATTATTACATATTAATGAACTTCATCCGTTTCCATATCATTGTTCATTTTAATCTGTATCCATGTGAACCTGCTATACTGTGATGATATATTTGATTATTTCCATTGAAGTTGTATATATATTATCTTAACTCATAAGTCCAATGTATTAATGTATCATTTTGACACCTTCGAAACTGCTGTGGGCTACACGTCTTTACTGGATAAAGATATTTATTACCTTGTGGAAAAATCAATGTTATTTTGGTTTTTTTCTTTACTATCATCTTTCTTTCAAATATTTCATATTTAGGTGTTTTTTTTTATTTTTTTTGCCAAGTTAACAACTAAGGCTATTCTGAAGCAGGCTGTCCTTGTAGTAGCTGATGGCTACTCACTGAACTACCTGTTTCATGATTTCGTAATCAATTGAGGATAGTGAATTTTATTCATTTTGCTATGGTTATATTGAATCTGAGTTTGAATTTTAATTTTAAAAGGACGAAGGCACAACTGTGAAGGTCATTCCTCAGCTTATCATAATTGTTGTTCAACTTCTAAATAGTCACATTACACATTGGAAACACTTGTGTGGCAAACTTATACCACATCGGAAACACTTGTATGGCAAATTTATACCTCCTGAACCAGCCTATTACAGATTTGGTGTCATTCATTACTCCAATGGTAGAAGCTAGAAGGAATGAAACGCTTCGTGGAGCTTAAGAACATGGGTTGTCGTTGTCTCAGGGGTTGAAAACTTTGTGAAGAAGTGCCAAGTTTAATTTCCCTTTAATCAAGTAGTATAGTGTCCGGTTAGAAACCGAATGCTGGTTACGGCAAACCTCGGGGACTTAAAAGTCCACTGGCAGTGTCTACCACCTGCTATATCAAAGATTGTACAAGACACACTAGTGAATAGCACATTTTCATAATTTAGAATGAGATATAGGAGAACCTAACAAGGAATTAAACTGCATCCTACATCTGTTTTGTCCTTCTAATCAGCATTAGCAGCTTGAAACAATCAAACCACAAGTTTTTATTTCTATATGTCAAGACCACACTAGGAATTATTTGTATAAAAAAATATGTCATTGTAAGTAATTGTCAATTATTGCTTCCTTTTCATCAGATACTGAAATATTCCCTGCTTTAACAAAAGTAGGCTTCATCGATAATTAAGAAATTTTATTGGGTAATGCACGATAATTCCAAAGACGAAGTGTCTAGCAAATCATGCTACGGTTTTACAATCTTTCTGTTTATCGGTCAAAATAAATTCATGGATAACGGAAATTCATCGTTTTATTGCTGACTAATAATGTTGTGCGATCCAAGCTTTTAATTACTGATCTGTACAAACTTAAGGAATATTTTGAATGCCTGCTTACGGACAATTTTGTTGAAGTTGAACGGTGGTACAAGTATATTGTTGTAAGCTAAACCGTAGCGTATTTCTCAGGCGGAGATAGAATGTACTGGAGATGAAATCATGGTTTTCTTTTCTTGAATTTATTCGTTGAGACTTTTGGCAAATCCATGGAAATAAACTCTGCCTCTCTTTTTGTTATATTGAAGCGCAATAACCTTACCTTCAATGTCACGTTTATATATATGAATGTCGTGATTTTTTTAAGAAATGTATTGACCATGTTCGTCGTTTATATCAACTAGAATAGTTAGTAGAGAACATATTGTAGACTTATTAGACGACATGTTATACCGCTGCTTAACTCAATCTATACTAGAACGCAACCCAATGTGCCAACTTCCATTAAAAACGGCCACCAACCTGCAGGTCATACCTTTTGATTATGTTAGTAAACCAAACCTTCTGCTGTGTTTTCAGCTGTGACTCTAGCGGCAAAAAATTGACACTTCTGAGAGGGACAATGACTGCATCAGCACAGATGGAGCAGAATTTGAGATAAAGTCGAACTGCCACATGTCATTTCTATTGTTAGTGGTAGTTCAAATTCCTCAGAATTGAATTAACCAACGTTTCCCAAGAATATTAATATGAATATTTTATTGTTTTACCTCGCATTCACTTAAAACTGATGTCATGTTTCATCTCCATAGCTCAATGGGATTTCATTCGGCTCAGTAGGTTAAACTACCTAGATTTATAGGAACTTTGTAGTTTTAAATGTCAATATTACAATTATATAGAGTAGCTTAGTGATACTATTTAAAGACATTTTGTTAAAAATATAACTTTTCCTTTCCCTTGACCAACGAGCACATAATTCAACACGTCAATAAAATTATTAGAGTTTAGAGATACAGTATACAAAGCAGTAAATTAAATTACTTTTTGTTTTATAGTTCAGAGATTAATGAATTATCTAAAATATTTACCACTATTTGGCATTGCCTTAATATGACCTTACTTAATCAAGTCAGATGTTGTCGATGAAGCAGAAGACTCGATGAAGCAGAAGCAGAAGCTAACTCCTCAGAAACGAGTGGTCGTATTCTTTTACGTTTTCAGGGGTCTCGGTGTAGATTTTTCCTTTACATATATTTTGTGTAGATTTTTCCTTTGTATTCATTTTGCTATGGTTTTATTGAATCCGAGTTTGAAGTTAGATACTGTTGACATAGTTCGTTGTTTTTTGTTATCGTTTTAACATTATTCTCCTATACGCACTATCTCTTTTACTCTGTTAATGAAAACGATAAGTTTAGTGTACCTGTGATGCTTTAAGATTGTCTAATGAAATATCGGTTAAAACTCACCATATCAAGTTTACAACAACGTACATTCTTTTGTCAACTTATACAATATGCAAAACTAATCAGCTTTTTGTTTTTATTTTAATGTGTTTTGGAGGACAAATACGTACCGTTGGGATCGATAGAACATGTTTAAATTATCATAAAACCATCTATACCATTGACATTATAACGAGGAATACGATTCATATTACAGTGCGTAGGTTTAAAACCATGTTCAACCCAGACTTACTAGTGAAAAAAACCAATAAAAGAAAATAATGATAATGAAATTACAGTTGCTCTTTCTGAATTATCTATATTATCGATCTATAGAGTGAGAAACAGTAGAGCCAAACAACGAAGTTGAACGGTGGTACAAGTATATTGTTGTAAGCTGAAACGTAGCATATTTCTCAGGCGGAGATAGAATGCATAATACAGTTGTTTCATTCTTCCAGGACTCGTCAGTGATGCTCAGGACCTAAAATTTCAAGCCTTGGAGACGTCTAAGGAAAATCCAAAGCGATCTAAAGATAATTAAAAATCTAGACGGGGAGGGACAGCAGCCCTTTAATTAGATATATTCCGTAATTTTCATACATCAGATTATTTTAGAACAGCGTCAAGTACATGTGTATTTTCTGAACCGTGCCACTATTCGAGTGAATTTAAACGTGGCAAGCTGGTTACGGCAAACCCCGGGGACTTAAAAGTCCACAAGCAGTATCTACCTCCTACTGTTCCGGTCCTTGGTCGACGAACAGATAATTTAACACCCCAATAAAAGTATTAGAATTGAGAGATACAGTATACAAAGTAGTAAATTAAATGACTATTTGTTTTATAATTCAGAGATATATCAACGAATTATCTAAAATATTTACCACTATTTAGCATTGACCTAATATGAACTTATTTGAACAAGTGGTTGAGTATTACCAGCCATTAACTGCCATTTTGCGGATGAATACAGGAATGTTAACCGACTGAAATAACTTCCCCTTATACTTGACCTTACCCGATAACAGTTGTTTACGCTCAATATATATTTTGCTGCAGAAAATGTATCATTTTGCATGAAAGCACTTATAGCAATAAAGACTGATTGTGGGAGCTGACTAGTCAATACAGGGTATGTCCCCCATTCACTCTCTCCACAGCCCTGATTCTCCTAGTCATGCAGTTCATAAGTAAGCTTATCCTCCTCATTGGTATGTTGGGCCATCCTTCCGAGAGGGCTGTTCTCGGTTGGGCCAGAGTAGCATCGAGAGTCTTGCATCTTCGAACCTATCTGTCCAGCTGGTCCAACAAGTACTCAATAGTGGATAGTTCGGGGTTGTATTGCGGCCAGTCCAGTGGGTGGATATTGCTGTTAGTGAGGAAGTCGCTAAATGGGGCATGAGACAACATGGGGTCGGAAGATCTCGTCTCTATACCTCGCGGCAGTTAAAACAACCGCTACCGCAACCAGTGGTGATTTAACCTTTCCCTCTCTACTACGCAGCATTCGGGAAATGTTCTCTTCGACGTCGATATATACGATGGCGAACTTCTGCTTATTAGTAAACAATATCCGCCTCCACTGCCTCAATCAGAATATTCTGGGTACATGTGTCGCCACCAAGCCATACGACGCTGGCGATGAGCAGTGGTAAGGGACAGATATACAAACGGATGACATGCTCGCAGACCAATTTCTAGAATCGTTTCTTTACAGTATTTGCATGGAAAAGACGGTATGAAGGGCAGATTCAGTTGCGGTAAGGTGCCGTCAGCTGTGCCATTGTTTAATGTTATTAATCAAAATATCAGAAAATGATATGTCTCTATGAAGATTACATAATGGTATGACGAGCAGTGTAACTCAATGTCACAACACTACTGTGTACGAGATTTTCCCGTTTTGTGCATTTCCCGGAAGACACACACGCAATACAATAATGCAACATTCGATGCAGGACCATGTGCACTGTAACATAGAGAGTTGCTTGACCGATTCTCATTGTTTTTGAACAACGAGTTCGCAAGATATTGCAAATAATGCCACCCTGCGTTTCTTTATATCTTAAGTATATATATATAACATTGGTATATTATGTAGCAATGGTGTTTCTCTAAATCAGCTCAAGGGTTCGGCTGACTACTTGTTAAACATATACAATGTAATACAAGTAGAAAATTTACTTGTTTTGAAAAAGACATCTAAATTACCATATTGTGTGTATCCATACATGTGAACTAAAGTGCACAACTCCTGTCGCTTCTCCTGTTGGTTCTTAGAAACTACACTGTTTTCAAAGGTGATGCGCGAATGTTAACGTAGTTCGTACAGTATATATAACAAGGTATATCTAATTATTATCAGCAATATTTTATTTATATATACTGGACTTGCACGAACAAGACCAAGAAAAAATTAATTTTCCATTTCAAAATACTACAATGGTTGTTTTAACAAAAACACTCTGGTACAGCAAATGTCAGCTCTTCATATTTCAACTGTACAATGACTCCAACCACGTAGGCTTGAGAAAGTCGCGTTTAGGATTTTTTGACCTTTGATCTCCACAAACGAAAACGCCAGTTATCAGCAATTGTTTTTGCTGAGATGGCAATCTATGGATAATACTAGCACAACTTTTTTATCAGCGTTGTTCCGGTGATGAAAGAAAGATGAGACGTTATCGTACGTATGTGTACCTCTACATCTTTTCCAAGGTTTGGTTATTGTCTGGCATCCTCTTTAGCGAGTTAGTCACGCCACAATGGAGTATCTTTTTGTATCTCACTGACTTACACAACAAAAAACAATTGTACCCTCTACTTCATAAGATACATAAAAAAAAGATTTGATAAAAGGCCTCTTCTCTTTCGCAATACACATATATCTTGTGATGAATGAAGCTTTCCACTTTATCGACATATGTAAATGTCACATTGATTTTCTGCATTTTTTGTTCTTACGCCCATTTAAAATTCATTTATTATTCCCCTTAGGATCTTTAATTGCTTCAAGCGACGGAGGGGAATCTTGGATGGACGATGTCACCTCGCGGGAATCTAAAAGTAACTAAACTGTATACAATATCACCAAGATCAACATCTTCAATCAGGCAAATGATTCAAACGATCGAGTCAGATTGCTGATATTGAGGCTACATGTATGATATCCTCTTCTGTCCGTTCAACAGATACGTTTCGTAAGGAGTTATCAGCTCCAAACCCAATGCGTTTTCTCAAGTAAATACGGGAACGAAGAGTTTCATCAATTTATTACCGTGGGCGGCTTCATGTTTAGAGGCATTAGCCAGTTTGAAAACTTCAGTGTTTTATTATGATAATTGATATTACGTAAATAACAACATATTAAACTTTTAAATTACGGAATTTCCACCTACTTTTAGCCTGCATGATAAGGATAAATTGATGGCATTTTTCAAGGCTTTTCACATATAACTTTACTCGGAACAAGTCCCGCGGAGTCATCAAATAATCCGTGGGTTTTCAGGTTCATGCCAATGACGATATCAATGGGATATGCCCTTGGTTCTCCAGGACCCCAGAATGACGGGTCCATATTTACTACTGAACCGTCCAGCCATTTCCAGGTACCTGCCACTAGCTTTCCTCCTATCCAGTAGTAACGAGTACCAGAGGGCCCTATACACAAAAAATGACACGGCATGAAATCATTACAAAACGAAAGTAACAGCTACAGGAAGTAAATACAAACGATATGACATCACGGTGTTTCAGAATAGAAGAGTTAACATTCAATATCCAGCAAAATGTCTTTAACTTTAAGTCCATTCATAAAAATAGGAATATATTTCTACATGACTGGAAAACAGTCCGATAATTGTACGGACAGGATAATGATATGATTTATGCATGGTCGGAAAATAGGACAACATTAGGTACATCGGAAAACAGGGCGACATTAGCTATGTCGTATGACAGGACAATATTGGCTTTGTTGGACAACAAGAAGGTATCTGCAGGTTAGGACATTAATCGGGTTGGACAATTTTGCTTATATCATGACATTAACCTAACCCTAAACAGAACACAAGGACATGATGATTTTCCCTAGGTCCTGACATTGGAATTACAGATCAAGAAGACAGTTTTTGCAAAGTCATATCTGTCTTGCCAGGTCAAGATATCAAGTCGATCTTGGCTAGGATTAGATAGTACGTAGCTAACGATAACAGGATGATTTTAGCCAGGTCAACAGAACAATATTACTCAGGTTATAACTTTAAACTTTATAACATTTACCGTGGCATTACAATGAATAAGAAAAACACGAACTTATCTAGACCATTGTATTAGGAAGATGTTAATCTAGACATGACATATTGACTATCGTTGCAATGTCATTACAATAGCCCAAGAGGAATTTTGCTTTGTCACTGAATCGTGACAGCTTTTAATACGATCTTCGCTGATAGTGGTCGAATAATCGTAAATGTTTGTGTGTATGATTTATCGCCCCATGGATAACTATGACGAAAGGTCTTCTTGTAGTACCTAGTGACTGCCACAATGAACAGTATATGCATGTCATCCGGAGTATTAGGGGTAAGGAAGCTTGCCCTTGGAAACAACCATGACTGCACAGAATAGTCCATTTCTCATCTTTTTTAGAAACCTAAATCGCCACGGGAAGGAAGTATCGAACCACGCACCTTGGATCTTCACCTGTATTACGTTGACCAACGTTCTAACCGACCGAGTTATTGTGGTCCATCATCCAGTAAAAGAAATTGGCAGTATGTAGATGTTCTTAATCAATAATAAGTTGACGTGATAATTGCACACATCAACCACATAAATTTTCTGACTGCTATTTTCAGAGATTGAATTATTTCAGCTGAACTAAAAGAAACTTACCCCCAGGGCCGTTGAGATATTGCTTGATGTAAAGCAGTTTGGCCATAGTCTGAAATGAAACTAGTCTACCGTCTTCTTCTGAGCAGTAGATGTTCCCACCTTCCCAAGTATAAGGTTCGTACCATGTCCAACAGAGGTCCATAGGTGGGTAGTAGATGTAGTGTGAATGGCATCGTAAAGCTGTATAAGGAAACAATAACTGGACTAGATTATCATAACCTCGTTAACGTTATTAATGTGTATTCTCTATATGTTGCGCTATTGTTTCCAAGTGTGGCGTGCATATATGAATTGATTTTGAAAACTTAATTCATGGTCCGTTTCATTACGTTATTTGGCAATAGTACTGATCTACTGGACGCAGGAAAATTGACACTTATGATACATACCCTGGCACTCTTGTAATTGATAAATTAGTATACATTGTCCTTTCAAACATTGAAAGTCGTTTGTAACTATTTAGGTTCTCGCCTCTGTACGAAACACATTGGGTATGTTTTAGATTGTCAAGAATATCTCTATTCACAACGTTATCTATGTTAAGTCCCCATATTTCAACTTCTTCAAATGTTATTCGTCTTTTTCACCTGAAAACCTTTACCTTTTTCATCCTTTTTTCGCTCATTCTGAAGTAATCATAGTAAAGCATTGCATCTAAAGGAAAAGTATTGTATTAAAAGTTGAATTGAAATAATTTTACACAATACAGTGCAAACCAAAGATGTGTTCACATTTTCCTACATAGAATCGCATGCTAATGATTTTGGAGGCCGTTCAATGCAAAAAAGAATGTTTAAGTATCTTGCATTTCTACCTTAATATTGACCTAGAAATTAATCTGTTGATAATTTGGTTCGGATAACATATGGAACGAACGACATAACAGCAATATTATAAATGAATTACATCGGTGGTGTTAAATACATTGCCGAAAACTCAACAACGACTGCGTGTGACTTTAATATGGCTGGATATGTTCTGGATATGTCTCAACTAAGATTACACAAAACTAATTAAAATCATTGACAAATAAGCAGATTAAAGTAGCAACAACTGTTTTATATTCAAGCACTGGTCAGGCAAGTCTAGCTATTTCATTGATTCAGTGGTATAATTATCTACAACAGTAATGATGTGCTCGCCATCAGCCTGTCTTTGTGATGGTATAAGTTACCTCCACAACGTCATCATTGTCTTGATGTAGTATATATTTCATATAATTACCTGAAAGGAATAGTTGTATCTCATAATTTGTGTGTTGCTTTTAACAGAAATATCTAAAAATAACTACACTATATCCTTATTTATATTCAAACATCTTTATACGTAATGAAAATCGATAATTACACGTAATTAACATATACGTTAAAGTTACAGCAAACGTAAAGCTCGAGAGATGCAACAGTCGCAGTAGTGCTTTTACAATCCTCTCTCTCTCTCTCTCAAATAGAACTTTGTTAATACAAAAACACATATCAATGGGTCGTTTAATGGTATGGATTTTTCATTTTTTAGTTTTCTTTTCAACCCTGTAATTAAAATAATCTTACCTTTGTTCATACAAATAATAAACGCTTTATTGGATTGTGTGTTGTAAATAGAACTCTGGTAACAAAAAAACCTACAAAATGTAGATATGATCAGACATTGAACTTCCA
The DNA here is from genome assembly GCF_031769215.1 of Ylistrum balloti. Classification (NCBI taxonomy): domain Eukaryota; kingdom Metazoa; phylum Mollusca; class Bivalvia; order Pectinida; family Pectinidae; genus Ylistrum; species Ylistrum balloti. Next base: position 1,770,974 of record NW_026782437.1, read on the forward strand.
AACTATCGATTTGTTAAAAATTGTATCAAAACTTACAATATATCCCTTACAAACAATCACGCAGGAATAAAAATGTGTTAAAAAGATATTTATCACATTCATTTAAAAGTGAAACATGCATACTAATATACGGAACGATACGGTAAGGAACAAACCGGAATAAGGAAAAGCTGTATTAAGGCAGATACTCCAGTCCATATACAGAGCTGTCTTAACTATCATTAATAAGGCTTGCCAAGTGTGTCTGTATTCAATGTAGCGTCAAATTGACCAATATTGACTCATCATTGTATTCCTATGGAGTACCGAGGGAAAATATAAACACAAGGACTTAACTGTTAACAGTGACGTGTATGGCCCGCATTTTACGTATGGCTAAAATTGCATCTCATGTTGTTGGATACATTGAGCTCGCTCTCAGACAGTGACTTCATTATAACAACAAATATTGACGACGACAGAGTACGTCCTACTTATGAACAAATTTATTTACCTTTTTTCCAGACTCGTGTTCCTATGTTTGACGAAAGTCGAGCAAAACGGCTGTAACCTCGGCAGTCATTCTTGTCCATGTTCAAGCTGAATCCATAACACTTGGACACTTTGTTACATTTGGCCGCACACGTTGACAAGCTTGACGTCGCAATTTTGAATAAAGAGTCACTAAAAACATAGTTGGATCTAGCTTTGTCCTCCTGAAAGTTACCGTACTGTTTTTTCCCAATTGCTGTAAAACATGGATACATTTATTAAATACCAAGTAAAACTCATGTTGATATTTCAGAGAAGGCATCATTTTATCCTAATGGTCAAGACGGAATTTATATTCACTTTTTTCACAGCATGGGATTTTCAAACATACATCACCATTCCGAACACTGTACAAAAGAGAAATAAGTGAATGTTATAGTAAAGTCAAACAATGAATTAAACTGTATCATGCAGTTATTTCGTCATTCTAGGACTCATAAGTGATGTTAAAGGACTATATTTTAAACCCGAGAGCCGACTGAGGAAATAGTTACGAATTGCATGTAAAAGCGCTTGTCTATTATTGCATCTACCCTCTGTAGAAGAAAGTCATTTGATCTGGAACACTGGTGTTCATTGAAGAAAATGTTAACGAATGGAGAATACATTCACGGCACTCTGTACTTATATCTCGTGATCTTAATATGAAGATGACTAATTGGAGATTAACAATACAATTACATTATGACAATGTTTGATAAGAAACAAAGGAGTGTATGTATATAAATATAGAACAACTGCTTCATCGATAAATATGTATTATTATATGATGAGGAAGCTTATTGGTTACTTTCATGAGAATAAATCATCTTCACAGCGCTTTTTCTGTTATATATATACTTTTTTTTCTATTTGGAAAAGAATCACATGCTTTGTTCTTTTTATAGGAGAGCAATAGAATAAACCCATGTGTTATACAATATGTTTATACATGTACGTATGATAAACACTAAAGTCATTATAACCCGGTCGATACGAGGGTTTATTGGCCAAACACACAATCATATTGACAGAGGATGTAGTCCAAGGTCAATATGATCCTTACCTGTGTTGGTAAATCCAGGTATCGACCTCAGCCAGCGGCTATGATTGTATAATATATGTTTTTAATTTGTTGGTACTTGCGGTTCTATATAATCCATCAGGAAGTAATTGATTCATTATTTGAAGTAATGAATGATTTAAAATAAACATTGAAACTTCTCCCTTATTACAGACGAATTGGAAAGTAATTTATTATTGTAAGTCGAGGTTTTTTTATGTGACACCCCTGTCTTATAAATAATAAACCGTATTTCTATTTTCTTTTTCAAATAGATTTCAAATTATATGCCTCTTGTGACAGGTTTGTATATTGCATATGGTCACAGTCAACTACCACATTCCCGCTTGGGGGAATATCCTTGCAGCTTGATCAGTAGAGCAACGAAATTCGAATTATGATTCGCCATAATTTACATGGCGAGATCGTCGATGTCGTTTTCAGGAATACTTAGTCTTCTCTCCTCGTTATTTTTCAGGACAGGAGTCTCCGTTTTGCCCAATTTTAATTGCATTTGAGTTTGGATTATAATTATGTCGACATTTTGGTGTTTTGTTGTTGTTTATTCACCAATACCCTCTGAGCATAAAGGACAGGCTCTATTTTTGACCTGTACTTTTGCGTTAAATTATGTGAAACCAGTATCTTTTTTCACATATTCAATCCACTTGTGATTAAAATTGTTATTCTCATTCAAATTGTTCATCAATTTAGATACCTTTCTAGCCAGATTATTGCACCCTATTTACTCGTATCAAAATATCATTTCTCCACGTTTACTTTAAATGACGATAGAGAATGTGCCCCATTGTACGATAGAATTGGTCGTAGTAGTTATTAGATTATATATCGTTTTTAAAAGTGCAAATAAGTGTTCTACTAACTCATTCATGGTCTTTTGAAAACATCCAAATAAGGGGGAAATCGGCGACATCTTCGTTACATGACGAGAAATGAGGCCAAGTCTATTGTCATGAACAAAGAAAAAATGTATAGCTTAATAAACGTTTTCATGTCATTTATACATCTGAAAAAAGGAAAAGAAAATACCAACATGTCAACACAAGTATAATGCAGACTCAAATTCAATTAAACAAAGGCAAAATATCGACAACAGAAAGATTTACAAGGATACTCTTGAAAACGTACAAGAAAATTAGACCAGGTGTTCCGAAAGAGTAAGCGTCTTGACATTTATACTTATTACTTTGTTTTATGCTGTCGACACTGTTGTACTAGCAGAATCTATCGCGGGTTTCAAGAAAACAAGAGATGTTTTGGCGATTACTGTAAAATGTGGAAAATACATAACGATACGAATAAATTGATAGGATTGTTGTCTTCTCGAAACGAACATCCTGAACCGATGGTAGATTTATGTTTAATGTTGAAGAAATTAAAATTGTAGATTCGTATCTGCATCCTGGGTTATCGTACAAATACACTAAAAACTTTGTTAAGGCGAAAAAGAGACTAGCTTATGAAGCTAGGAAAGCACTATTTGTATTTACCTTATATATAGAAAAATCAGTTGTAGCTTTTAAATTTAATGTAGCCTATACTTTAACACACGTCTGAGATTTTGTACTTCCAAAATATAACCCTCCTTTATACTATACAGTTACTAAAAAGTTGCGAGGTTTCTCAAGCTAAGAAAATTTACTCCAAAATCATATTTTTTAAACATAAGAAAAACACTCCAACATATTATTACATAAAAGTGAATGCCGATAAAAAAAGTTTTTTACAATATGTAACATGCAATTAACTAAAAGAGCGTAATTTCTGGAAAATTACTAACAAAATTTAAGAAACAATTTAGATAAAATAATTAATACATGTATATCAAAATCCATGCTCTGTAACATAACATATCTGAATATATATTGTGATGACTAATGTGTACCTTATGTATAGAATAATGTTGAATCCGTCCATGTGTAATGTCTGACCTTTTGTTACACATTATTCAGTACATAAGAGTAAAATATAAAGAAATGGAAATCTTGAATCTTCGTTATATGAATATTCTTTGTCACCGATCTGCAGACATTTGAATTGCTACTTCAATGAGGAGGTACATAATAATGTACTTTGAGAATTGTAAAGTGTTGAATTTGAATTCTTGTATATAAAGTGTTGTATAAAATGTAGGCATTACAATAGGTTAGATGTAGAACGATATGACGATATGTATTTATATCTACATATACCAACAAACGACTTACCCAAAGAAAAATTAAGCACACAAAACAACCAAAATACAGTTTCCATCTTCACTCTTCGTATCTGTTTGTTGCTTATTGCAGATCTTTTAAACTTGTTGAAGCTATAAAAACCAATTCATGTCAACTACGTTACGACTGAGTGATCTGTTGCTATCAATCTATAATATTATACAATGCTGTTGGGAAATTCAAATTCTGATTACGAAAGATTACTCATTAAAAATTGAAAGGAATATGTTCAAATAAAATATCTGATGAGGTTTTTCACATGTATTAAAACGATAAGTAAGCACACCAGTATTACACGACATACATGATGAATGTTGTAGTGTGAAACAAATATTCAGCTATATACTTTACAATTTATCAACATTTACAGAAAAGTGGAAGAAATGTTTGTAAATTTACAAAGCAAATAATTCAACCAACAGTCACAAAGGTGACGCGAGAGAAGTCATACTGCCTTCAGGAGAACATAAAGAAACCAAATGTCATAGGGCACGCTAATAATACCCAGAAAGAAGCATTCTGCAATCGAAACTGAAAGATAGTTACATAGAAAATGGATCAAACAGTTTTAGGTTGGAGTTTAAAGATTAAATACATCAACTAAAAAGTAAATGAAGGAGACTTGTTTCGGTGTAAGTGAAAGAGAACAAAGCAGAAACCATAGTTTCAGAATTTAGACTCTTAGAATCACAAAGCTGGATTATTTGGCTCTACTTTATCTTATTCTATATTTGTAAGAGAAATACATAGAAATTAGAAATATAAATTCCTTTTGTAAAATCTTTGTACAAAAATAACGACAAACATTGAGTACCTTAAAGGTTTTATCATTCCATGCATAGTTAAAATGTTCGCGGTTTTATCAAAACTGTATATTTTAATACCTGAATAATGGACACCTTGTGATGGCCTTTTATTTTTCTTCGTTTATTTTTATATTTCGACGTCTCTTTTTTCGCGATTCCATCCACCAGGACACTTACGAAAAATAAACTCTTCAAATGTAACAGTCTGTACAGCATTGCATTTCTCTAATACAGTTGCCTTGATGAAACAAGGAACAGATACAATTCCACAAGGTTGGAAAAGCCAAGGACAATCAGGTGTATACTCACAATTACATATCAATAAAAACATATATGCTCGATAACACAGAATACAAAAACCTATAAAAACCCATTGGGTATCGTGCGTTATCAAGCACATCTCTTTTTATTGAAATATGTAATCATATCTGCAGACAAGATCAATTTATTAGATGCCATGCCTTGCCTTCAGGTACAATTATGACATATATATCATACCAAAGAAAAGTCGTAAAAGCATGAGAGTGTATACTCTAGGCACAATTAAAGAATAATGTTAAACTTCATTGTTAATGATATTCAAGCTGTGAAGATTTTTTTTTCATTTTACACTTTGAATTTTAATAAAAAGCCATTATGTAGGTCATGTTAAAACACAGGATATATATACATCAGCCTGAAGGAGACAGATCGATAAAATACTTAAATACATTTGATACAACCTTGTGACAAATCCTGTAAGCCTGGAAATAACGGCTTCTTCGAATCCCCCTCCGACGTTCAAATAAACACCTCCCGCATGTATCTAAACTAAAGCTTATCCAAAGTCAAGTTCACTGTTATCTGGAAACTCCAGGCATCGCATTACTTACATACAAAAGAGGCCGCTACTACAGACACGACTTTATTGGTATTTATTGAAGCATTTTTTAAAACGTTAAACTACGAGAGCTTTTCATGAAGGGACAAAAATATCGCGAAAGTTCTTTCAATGATTTGAATGTGAACTTCAAGATAATAATGGATTTCGTAAAAAAAAAAAAAAAAAAAAAAACAGAGAGTAGATAAAATGAAAAGATGCCAATTGGATTCAGTTTCGGAGTGTAATTAATTCATTCGGTCCATCATTCTTTGAAAAGATGCTCACCTTAAAATCGAAAAAAAAGTCCGTTACATTAACACTCATGATAAATATGCTATTGTTCCTACACACAAGGCATCCAATAGATTGAAGTTGTCTGCAGATTTGATTACATATATCAATAAAAGAGATATGCTCGATAACGCAGGATACAAAGACCATATATTATTCAATGAAATACCAGATATGCAGGGTTCAGCATTAGAATAATTAAAAAAATCAATTAAGGATAAGGATGCAGACCACCGTCTTGGTTCCGAGGTTTACCATGTTCTCTTGTGGGACATCGACATTAATTTCTTGGATTGACCAAAACCTACACGGCGGTTGTCGTCAGTGAAGCTTAAGACACTTGCTCTGGAAGTGGTTTGTTCAAATAATAAAAATACAAAACCATATCTCATTTTCAATGTAACAGGGGCCAAATGTGTTTAAATCGTTTTTACGACTTCTCAATGTCCAAGAGACCCTATATATGATGTTACGTCAGTAACATGCTTAATAAAAGCACTAAAAATCTTGTTTAAATTTACTTCAATCTACTTTCTAAGTCACAGCGATCAAATGTATCAAAACATTTTATCAACTTCAAAATAACCAAAAGACCAATGTTCATGGTATTTAACAAGTTGTATTCTGGGATGAAAAACTACGGTATCAGTAAAGAGTTTCCTGGTTTGTCCACGGGTGATATTTTTGTTCATCAAATTATCCCCATTTTTAAGAATTTTATTAGAACTTAGATAATACACCACCACTAAAATTTGTATTGTCATGTTGAAGTAAACTATTCGGAGATTCATGTTTTTTCGGAATACTACTAACACTCCACAATATCCCTGTCAACTGTCACCGTGGCAGTGTCACTCATTTTACGTTTAGGATTGAAATTAATGATATTTCAGCATCTTTAGCATTTTTGAGTTAGGAACGATGGCTTTTAGAAGTCAATTTTCATTTCTCTATTGGAATTGTGTTACCTTTGTGTTACCTCCACAGTCTCTCGGATACATATAGATGAAAAACAATGAATTCCAATTGTCTTATACTACTTTCAAGTACATCCAAACAAGCCAATTTGTTTATTGAGGAAAAATAATTTAAACATTTTAACATTCTTTACCCCTGTAGTCTGAAAGATAATCAATGTGTTTTGAGGTACTTTACATAATCGGTCGTGTAAAAGCACCAATTTCATATGGTTATCCAACAGCCTCTCACTGTAGACCGTTATATAAGAACACGGATGATTCAACATGAGTGTGTAATGGACTCAGAAACGTTTTCTGCTTCATTGTCGATGTAACGTGGGACGCGCCTCTGTGCAGTATATCAGGAAATCAACACAAGAATACAACAAATGAACATATACACAGATTTATTCACATAGAGAACATGAAAACTACAGACACCTAGTCACACTCACAATCACTCTCCATTCATACACTTTAACAGTAAAGATGGCTACAGTCTCTTCACAGACAAGGTACAAGGTGGTCTCACAATCAACATCTCCAATGTGTCGAATAGTGCACACGGAGGGCGCAAAACAGCTTCCATGGACTGACAAAGTCCGAGTTGTAAAGGAACGACTCGCTCAATTCCCAACACAAAGACGAATTGCTGACAAAGCAACCGTATCATGAAAACTCCCTCACTGATAGGGCGGTGACTAGCTTACATATTACAGCCGAGTCGCTACATGACAGCCTGTCCCTGGAGACAATCCTTCTTTGCAGTTGACCTAGACCCTGAGTAACTGAGATGTAACGTTGGTCGGTCCCGTTACTGCACGGCGAAGACCTGGCGCTCCAGCGGTGCTGACCTTCTGTAGGCTCTATGGTGATTTACCCATCATGTGAAGCTTTAAACAAGAAACAAAAGACCACTAAACGTTAATCCTTCCACCCATGACTACAATTACATATAACTCACAAAGTTTCTTACAACTAACCAGTAAATTAACATTATTCATAATCAATAATCTATTACTTGTTTGTGTAATACAAGGGGGATACACGACTACATTTTTCAATTCTGCGTGATAAAATACACAATATCAAAATTCAACAAAACAACCATATCGTTACGCGAAACATACACGACGCTAACGGCCTTCAATAGAATTTATACCGTGACGCTCTCACACCGGTTCATGCGCACACGACTTCCACTCACGGCTTCCATACTTTTTTTTAACACGAACGTAACCACATTTCTACGTGTACTTTACGGTTTTACAACGACTAAATAACTGACAAAATAGCCACTCTAGATGTACAATAACAATTTTCAAATGTATCCAGCCTAATTCAACGTTAAATCCTAGAAAATAAACATGCATCGTAAACACTGAAAGCTACGCATGAACGAACACGCACCGACAATAGATAGCTTGACCTATAAGAAGGACATCGTAAATATGGCAATAAACAACCACATAAAACAGCATATTACGAAAGAAAGACAGAATACTTACCCCGTCAGATGTCTGGGCTTCATTTCCACGACTAAACAAAGTCACTCACGCCATAAAGTCGGCAAACAGGTAACGAAAACAGAACAAAGGCGTGCTGGTCACCTGGACAGTCAATGTCCACTCTTCTGCTCACACTCGCATACCCGCTCACGTGACCAACTCAATAACAATGCACAGGTAAACATACAGGTGTGCGTGACAGTCGAAAACCGGCATGCAAATCGAATGCAGGTTCTCATAACATTATATAAAACAGAATCCTAATAGGAAATCGCCAGAGAAGAATACATTTCCTATTAGTGAATGGCTTTCTCCTTTACGTCAACGTCTTTTGCAGAAATGATTGGGTTCAAATGAATCGTTAAAACGGCATTCTTTGCTGGCTGGGGAGAATGGCCTTCTCTTTTATTGTAGCCTTACTAATAATCGCTCTCCAAAAGATTTTTTATTTACATCGGCGTGCCGGAAATCCCGGTAAAAAAACACTTGCCCAACGCTGTCAATTAAATACAGTGCATCACCATATTAGGCAGTTACCTTTGCAATATAATCTTTACATAGGTATGCTAATTAATCCGTATTGTCTCGTTCTATGTTGACTTTTTATACATCTTTTATTCCTGCTGCACTTGTAGTGCTACGATGAATGGCCACGTCTCAACTTCTATACCATACACGCTTAGCTTTCTCAACAGTCTGACTTCGTTTAAAGGTGGCCTTGAATCGGGGAATGCATTGTAGGTAGTATTCTCCTCGGCTATCTTCATCGAGTTTGGTGGTAAGGTTCGGATTTGCTTACCATTGAAACCTATGTCATCCTCATGGCTAACTTGTTTCCTTACACGGTAGAATACATCAAAGAACTCACCGGAAGAAAAGGTCTCAAAGATCCTACCAGGTAATTCAATTTACCTATACCCTCATACATCTGGCTGTTATTGAACCCATCTCCATTTGCATCCATCATTGGTTGTTTAGGCGGTATCGACAAAAACCTCCAGTGGTGCACCGAATACAGTGATCAAATTCTATCTCAAAAACGTCTAGTCTATAGTACCACTGCTCTTGTTGTCACTATTTGCTGGCGATAAATGGTGTTATCACTACCTGGTGTCAAATTAATTCACTCTCAATCACAAAGTCTCCATTGGAGTGATTCTGAATAGTAGCACAATATTAATGTAATGCCAAAGGTTCCGCTTTCTCCCTCCACTACCAAAATGATGCTGAATACTCGTCTGCACACTGCACCAAGCAGTAGCTTCTTGTTTCTCCACTTGACACCTTCTCCTGGCCCTCCACAAAGACTGTCCTCCAAATCATCTTCAACAAATTTCACATGTATAGACCATCCACCATCTCCTGGCATTTTGCTTTTTTCCTCTCATATGTCCCCTCCATAGTTCTTTCCGTGGTACTGTCAGTTACATGATGATAGCCTATTTGATTGTTGAATAGTTCAATGACTGGTCTCTGGTTTTAGGCAATGACATAATCTGGTAATTCCAGTCGGCAGTTCAGATCTACCCTCATATCCAAGTCTCTGAAGTTCCCATGATTCCTATTCCTTCAACGCTTCCCTTTCCAATTTCTCAAGTGTTTCTGCCAAGGATGAACGCATTTGCCATGACGACTGGTATATCGCCTATCCTTCAGAGCAAATGGACAGCATGACAAGACGTGTTCCAGGGTTACCACTCTCTTGTACTGGGTAAAGTGCTCCTCCATGGTCCAAATGTTGTTCCAGTAGGCTCCTTCAAACTCCTTACCAATTCACCCAGTTACTGTTTCTTTGTTCCTGCTGAATTCTGTATCTCTTGCTCTTTTTCTCTTGTCCTCATTTCTATTTACACAACCTCTATCCGTTGTTCTATTTATGCCTTACTCCACATCTGTCTTGGCGATGTTCCCAATACTTTCCCGCCAACTGCTATACTTTTCATGATGTCCCATTCTGTCGAAGTTTCGTTTCTGCCTCATGGGCGACTTTGGATCAACTTTCCACTTTCTTCCCGTCTTAACATTCACCTTCACGTCTCTGACCTTTACATCTTTGCTGTTCTGTAGTAATAGAAATTGCCTGGCCTGTTCACCTTAAATTCCTCTGTATGCAAAAGCAAAGGTATATATGCAGCTCTGTGTTTTCTCCAAACGTAGAAAACCATCATCACGCATTCTATCTTTTCTGCTGCTGAAAATGGTACATCATGTATCAGAATAGGCTCAATTAGACATAGAAGCACACCATGCTGGTAAATCCAAGCCTTAAATCTGACAGGTAATCGTTTTTCATCCATCCTTCTGCTTGTTCACACCTAGTTGCTACATTCATTCTCCACGTCCACCAGCGAGCTGTCAATTCACTTTCAAAGGCACTTTAATGACTTCTCCAAGACAATTTGTATTGTCTCGCCTCCTATCTATAGTTTCTCCTCCTTCGCTTACCTTTTTTAAGACCAAGCTTTTAGATTTTGACTGTTTAAACCTTGTGCAAGCCCGTGTGGCCACTATCTCCAGCTCCCGCAATGTCAATTCCTCCACCACTGTTTTGGTACTATCCTCATGTCGTCCACAAAGGTCGTGGATGCCGCCTGACTGAAGTTATGTAAGGTTATTGACACTTATTTCTGGACAGACTTTACTATCAATTTCATTGCTGCAGAGACCAATACGACAGATATTGTATATCTAGTAACGATTCAGGAATTCAAGCGTTTTCATGACTTTGAATAGTCTTAAACAGTGAATCATATTTTGAATAGGTTTTAGTATCCTTCCAACATCTGTGGAATATTCTCTTGCATCTGGTATCTCTCGAACATCAGCTGCACTATCTTGTGTATCAATGATGCAAGGCATTTTGCCAAGTCAATCCAAACAACTGCAAGATCACACTTCCTCCCTTGGCTTTCCAAAGGATTGACGTGATCATGTTGCTTGTATGCTCAACACAACCAGATGCTATTGGAACTGCAGCTTTCTGGGCTGATATGCCAAGATATTTGTTTTAGCATGTAGTCCATTATATGATGACCTTTACCAAAACAAAGTCACAAAGACCATACCACGTCATTGAATTTCATGTATATATTGATGATGTTTTTGAGACTTTTAATCGACCAGTCATAATATACATCCACTAGAATTGGAAATGATGGATCCATGCTAGAAATTCTCTAGCTACATAACCCGAGATTTGTCTGCAATGTAACCAACAGGTACATCTTTCCAACTACGCTGTATACTAAGCATGATAATTTCAATTTCTCTATTGGGAAGTTTCCCTTTTCTATAGAGTAACAACCCTACTTTCCTTACCTATGATGTTTACCGAGTGTTTTAATACCATTAGCTCTGCGTTAATAAAAACGATCCTCCCCCACATTTCTTACAATCTTCCAAGAACATAAGCAAAATAAATGAGATCAAAAATTGAACATACAACAATTTCATTTCTTCATTTTAATTGAAAAGACATTTGCAGGAGTACACTGGTATGCCTTCTGATTCTTTTTATATATACATGTGTATATTTACATATTTACAGTCACATTTGCAAAGTCCTACACAACAGGAGTTTTACAGTATAACTTAAACCTAATAAACAGTTGTATAAATTATTTATCATGCAGTATACATTAAAACGTTCACAATATTTTGTTTTACATTAAAACTCATTAGTGCAATAAGCTGTCTCTCCTGTGAAGGACTAAGCACTCTCACTCATATCACAGATATTCATCACAGATCAGAAAGGATATGATCCACATAAACATTAATTTCACATCCCGTCATTCATATGATATAGGAGCCATGTGTTCTTGTGAATGAAAGAATGAAACACACCTCTTTGGATAACACTTTGAGAAATCTAGCTCATTCACAAAACTACACATACTTGGAATTTCTTAACAATAATAAAAATGTTTTAAAGTTTTGAAAATAAATTTTTGTTTATCTTACCCTTCATATCAATAATAATGTCACATGTCATGAACTCTGTGGCTGGAATGGTTCCTTATATGTCATTCTTCTTCTTCCATGTGTATATTTGGAGCTACTGATAGACTGTCATATAACAGTGTGTAACAAGACAATCCAGTGCATCTGGTTTCAAATTTGTATTTTTCTTTTAAAGTTCAGTACCCGATATAAAAAATATCTCTGTGCTGAACATCAAGGCACATGCATGCAATGCTGATAGCTGATCAAGGCACTGCCTGAGAAGTTCACTCCATTCACCACTCTTTACTCTTATAATGCCTTAAGGAAATGAAATGCTGTTTGTAGATAAAGCACATACCTGGTAAGTAAAATATCTTTCCTACAAAATGTCTGGTTTTGTCCTATCCTCCTAACTCAGTGCAAATTACTCCTTTTGTGGCATCTTTACCTCCGACGCGTTGGAATTTAAAAGCTGAAGACATCACTATGAAGTATGAGACATAGTCTTGCATATTTAGGGAAATTCATACTTTCTGTAATTGTATTTGTATTCTAGCAGAATGTTTATCACTGCAAAATAAAATGAGCATGTGAAGGTCTATATTTCAATAGGTTTGGGTACAGGTTTGCGAATATGTCGCATTGTAGATCCTGCTTCTGTAGGTTTGAATGGTGCATGTCTACCATAAGGTCTGGGAATGGGAAGTTCACTGTCATCATCAGGAATGTAGGCATTGGGTCTGGGGTCGGCTGTAGTGGTTGTCCCTCCTGCAATCTTATACTGTTCCTCCTCCTCTTGAATCTGTAAGATAACAGTTCTTAATCAGGATGGGTTTACTTTATTCATTTATTTATCTATGTTTAGGTGTTGATAGAACATATTAACACATTGTGAGCATTTTGTACATGTTTTATCAATTGTTATATATAAACAGGTGCATAACACAAATTTGACTTAACATTATCTTCAATGCTCAAAGAAAAATTTCTTTTGGTCAATTTTGATAAAATACAAAACAGAGCAAACGAAACACATACCAATCTATTTTCTTCTTTGTCTCTCATGATTCTGTCTTCTATGGCCATCAACCTGTTCCAGTCACGTTCAAACTCATCACATGGTGGCTCGCCCTTCTCCATTCTGATGTAGCACTGCTCTAGGTCTGCTTCCTTCTCTTTCAAAGTCTGTTGGAGTTGAAGAGCTGTTGCTGTGTTCATAGATAGCTCAGCCACAAGGCCTCTCATTTTCCTGTATGCATCTTTAATTTTAGCTTGTAATGCATTCACCTGGAATGAAGAAATGAAAATATTTAATAGAATGAAAGTCACAACAAAATAAATGGGGAAGTTACTACTGACAAATTTGTAACTGAGGTGAATATCTTTTTTCATTTAAAAATATATGAAGAAATTATTTACCACTATATAATAAATTGGTAATATATCAATAAATATTCCATTGCTAGATAAATTTTCCCTGAAATATAATATTGGTGATTTTGTATAAGTAATTGTTCAAACACAAGATTATAAGTAAACATAACCTACATTTTTGGCAAGTCCAAGAGTATCGTCTTTACCATCTTCAGCCTTCACTTTGACACGGCCTGCAAGTCGTGTGACCTGCTCAAATATTAAGTCTTTCTCTAACAAGAGTTCCTCCTTCTCTGCAAGTCTTGTTTCCAACTGAAATCACAGCCAAAACATACAGGTGAGAGACTCAACCTCAACATAGCAGTGACTGACATCAATCATTGCATTTAAAATCTAATTTATTTCTGTGTTTGACACATTTGATAATGCTATTTTTTTTTTATAAAACATCATCTTATTTACTTTTTAAATTTGATTTAAACCTGCCACCAATTTACTTACATTTTCAATCTTATCTTGCAACTCAGCAGGTGGCAGGTCCTTGCCCTCCAGTGAGCGTACACGTGTTTCATCATAGGGATTCTCAAGTTCCTTCTCTAGGTCCAGCATACGGTCCTGACACTGTTGTAGCTGTATACACAAACAAGGCACATGAATTTTACTGGTATTTTCTTTTTTTAAAATCAATCTATACATTATGACAAATGTTGGATTGTTTGAATTGACAAAACTTCGACTAAAGTGATAGATTATGCATTAAGAATTTAACAAAAATGCCTAAGCTGTTTACCATGCACAACTACCTAATGTTACAATTACTTTTGGTTTGGAATTTGGAATTCTTCAGGAATTCTTGTTTTGAAATATTCTAAGTATATGTAAGCTGAATATCATCATTAGTGGGCTATATACATTACTCTTGAATATAAAAATCTAAAGAGATGGAATGGTGTGAGGGTGGATAGGAGATGGGATAGGTTGATATACAGGAGAAGGGGACCCACCTGGATCTGAAGTGTAACAAGCTCTTGTTCTAAGGCATGCTTGCGTGGCATATTCTTCCTCAGTAATTCTATTGAACGCTTCTCTTCATTCAGTTGCATCTTAAGGAAACGAATCTCCTCTTCCTTTGCCTGTAGCTCTACATTACCATTCCTTATCATTTGTTCTAAACAATACAGAAAAGAAAATTATGGCAGACACTTATACATATAACAAAGAACAATTCTTTTCATTGCTCTGAATATCATGTATATCTCATCTTTTTTTAAAGAAAATATTCTATAATGATGCGGACATTAGTTAAAGACGTAAAAATTACCAATATTTTCTTTTTAAATCTCATAAACATCTATTATCTTATTTCTCAAGTTTCTCTGAATAAATAAGTAAAGCATGATGGAGGACCAATATCATCATTAAAACAAGAAGCAATTCTACTGTTTGTCAAGGATAGTGATATTCTTACCTTCAATATTCACTTTTTCATAGAAGATACATACTTCTTCTTCCCTTTCTATCAACTTCAGACCTCTGTAAACAGACAGGTAATCTTATATATATACTTGTGGAGGCTAGAGAATTGACTTTCTTTATAGCAAATACACATTTCACATGTTTCTGAAATGCTTTTGATTTTTTACTTTTTTACAGTTTTCAGGTGTCAAAATGCAATTCAGTTCTGTGACTTCTACAAAATAAATGATTGCTTGGTTACAGCTTCTTTGGGATCAACCAGAACTTTGCAGCAGATGAACTTAAATTTGATAGTATATTTTCTTTCAAAGAAACATTATACCGATTTGTGGTTACTATTGGCAGCTTATGACTGCCTCTAAATCTTATGTTTTTCATAAAGACAAATTCTGATAGTGTTCTTTTATAATTGGGAAATCATTAGTACTATTTTCACCTTCTTTGAAGTCACAATTAGGACGTATATATATCAATCTACGGTATATCTTTTTAAGTACAACCCTTGTCTCCTATGACAACACACCTGTCATTTCTCTTCTGTTCCTCTTTTGAGTATCTGTTCCTCAATCGTGTGCTTTCCTCCTCACCTGCGTTCATCATATTATTGAGTTTATTTAAGTCCATTTTCTGTTGTTCAACAGTGGCTTTCATATCATTGTAAATGTTTGTTTGTTTAGCTACCTCGTTCCTCAAACTGTCTCTCATCACAATACTGTTCATGTGTTTTAATCTGTGTTTCTGCAGCTCTCTGTTAAACGTAAAAGAAAAAAAAAAAATAAGATGATATGCACGTCCTCAGTAAGCTACATGGGCAAAGTTACCACAACAACAACATCCACACACTGATGAAGGATTTTCTGATCCAAGTACTTAACATCATTATGTATCATATTAGAATTTTTAAATGAATCAAGATAGAAATTTAAATATATTCTGTTAAATGTTTCTGTAGAGCATGTTTCAGTAGCTGGTGTCATGGCCTATAGATTGCTATAAGTGACAAACCAACATATCTCATTGTTTGATTTTACTGACTTTTTGGAAACATTTTAGAAAATGTGTGTAACACTGGACAAAAACAATGTCACAACTGCTAAAATTTTACTTAATAAAATAATTACAACAATGACAATTTTACTTGTCAGATCAATTTCAGAATGTTACAAAGTAATGTTCACCTGTCTTTCTGCATGACGGCTGTGCGTAGAATTTCCATCTCGTTCTGAAGAATTTTGATCTTTTCTTTCATCTCGGCCGCCTTCTGTGTACTTGTCTGTATCAGGTTCACACATTTGTTCCTCTCATTTTTAATCAACTCATAAAGCTTTGCAAACTCTTTCAATCTAAAAAATTAAAGATGTGATTGAAATCTACCAGAATATTTCTCTATTATCAAAGTAGGTACCTTCAAAATTTACAGATTAAAATATTTTTTTAAAGAGAATAATTGATTTTTAATTAATTTGTTTTCCATGAAGTGTCTTTAGCTTTCTCTCTATTAGCTAAATGCCTAACATACTTGGTTTGCATTTCCTGGTGTTTCTTGTGATGGTCCTGTATTTGAAGTTCTTTTGTTTTCAGGTCTTCGATGGCTTTGTGAAATCTCATTTCTGCTCTCATGAAATCTCTGGCTTTTTGCTCTCTCTCATCAGCCTGAAAATACAATCACATTTTTTAAAATTCAATCTAATGTATGCATTTAGTTACAATATATAGGGTAATCTCATCCAACACAGAATATTCCTCAAGTAATTAAAACAATTTCAATACCAAATAAGATAATGTAAACGGACTCATAGTACACAACTTTACCTTTGCTCATTAGACAAGCAAAACAAGCTGAGCCAAACTTAAGAACAACTTTTTTTCCATAATTAAAGAGAATCTATAGGAAGGGAGACAACACACTACATAGAAGTGACTAGTAAAACGAAGGCCAAAGGGTTTGTGTGGCACAGAGTTCTTCGACTTTAAATGAATGCACCTTTACTGGATGTTTGAAATGTTACACATGTTAAGCTCGAATTTTTAAAATATGAAATATGTTCCATTTTAACCTTTTATGATAATCATAACTTTCCGGAAATATATGCATGCACTGACTCTGTTTCATGTATGAATTCTGGAAACTACTGGATCTGCTGGTCCAACAGTTTCAACTGCTTATATGAAAGTGATCTAAGTATAAGAAGGGGAGACAACAAACTAAAGAAAAACGACAAGGAGGACTAGGTTATGGATTCTGTGGGTACCTTAATGGCAGCGAGTCGAGTAAGTTCCACCACCTCTATCCTCAGATCACTTTGGTCATACAACAAGTTCTGTTCTTCAGCTGCACTAGCTTCCAGCTTCACATGTTCCACTGCTGTCAGATTATTCTGCAAACATCAAAACATAGATATAGTGAAGAATTACCACATGACAAAGTTTGCTTTTCAGTTTTATTACAGATGTCTTCAAGGTGACAAACTTCCTTCCTTTTTTTTACTGAAGAATTATTCTAACTTCTCATTTTATCCCCAAGTGGTTTTAAATGAAAACAACTTTGTTTTTTCTCCAATAATTTTCTTAATCAGACAAGGCACCAGCTGGCAATCTATGCAACTATTCGTAACCTGCAGGCATTTTACAAATGTATTTGTTAATTGGGAACCAGCATGTAATGTTTTTAGTGATTTAAATACCTGTTGGTAAATGCTAAGTAAATCATGTACCAGATGGTAATTACTTTAAACTCTCACTTTTAACCAGAATGTTATTTTAAAGCTCACCAAAAGCCCTTGATAATCACTTTACTGGTGTAGTATATAAATGATAACAAAAACACTATGATATTTGAGAACATGCAGACAAGCTTAATACCTGTTGAGCCAGCGATCGTTTGGTGTGCTCCACCTCCTTGGCTAGCTCCTCCCTTTTCTTCTGCAGAGTACCATCATCTTTTGGCAGGGAATCAATCTAGGTACAGACAAACAGGACTTACAGATAGATATTTCACTTGTAAATTTACTGTTTCACCCGAAAATCATTCAAAGTGAAGAATTCCAAAACCACTCATAACAGAGAAACAGAGATAAAATAAAATGTAACCAAAATATAATTGACAGGGCTGATACAATATGTATCTTTGTAAAGAATTTAATTCATCATGCATGAAAATCTCAGTCATTGAATTAAATGTTTGAATTACGTTAAAGATGTCAGCAGGTGTACCAACATTACGTTAAGATAATAGATTCTTCAAGAGTTGCTCTGAGAAAAAAAAAGAAGATAATGATGTACTTACTTGTCCTTTGACTTTTTCGTGGACTGACTTGGTATGTGACAGACTTTCTTCAGCGACTCTGAACTGGAGTTCAGCCTTCTTCAAATTCCTCAAATCCCTATCCTTTTCTCGACTTTTTCTTGAATGAACATCATGTGTGTTTTTCTTTTCCAGGTGTATGTGTCTCAAACTCATGTCAAGTGTTGACCTGCATAGAAAAAACTTGTCTGTAATCACAAGCAGGCAGCTTGAACAGAATTTAAAAATACAAATAGTTCAACATAATTTTTCTGTTCTATAAATATGAAAACTGCAAATGAGTAGATGCTCAACATTAGATTGTCAACTTTCAATTCTATCTAAGACGACTTTGAACTTGTGACCTTGAAAAAAAATTTACCTATCACCCATGAGAACAGCTTCTCTATCCTTTGCAAACTCAAAGTCTTTGATAAGCATGTTGTACTCTCTCTCTTTCTGGTCAAGCATGGCCCTGGTTTTAGCAAGGTCCGACTCTGTGTCAAACTTCTCTGTCTGTAAAACATTCTTCTTGGATTCCATACTTTTTGATTCCTCTAGGATCTCTTGGTATTCGTCCTCTAGTTTTGTCAAGTTCTTTTCCACCTCACTACACAACAGACATTTTAAAATTGAAAAAAGATGATAATAACACGAGATAACTTGAATAGATATACCATTAATTTGCATAGAACAAAACAACGCATTTTCTCTTTAACTGTCAATCAAAACCATCACCTTTAACACCTAACTATTTACAAGTCACTTTTCTGGAAAATTTTGCTGATGAGGTCAATACGATTACAATTTTTTCTGATATATAAAATAAAAGTCTCTATAACTCACAGTTTTTGTCTATGTAACTTGTCAGCCTCTTTGGCTATCTGGTTTGGAAGTGTGTTGATCTGCACCAGGTCACCCTGAAATAACAAAAGATAGATTTTTTTTGTCAAGCCTTATAAAACTCATTCAAAATATGACTGTACAAGACATGTATTTTGAGTATTAAGCTTGGATGTCAACAATCAACTGGTTACTCATGTCCAAACTATACCTTGAGATTTTCCATCTCTGATTTAAGTTGATCATATTCCTTCTGTTCGGCCGCACATTGCCGATGGGTAGTGTCCATATCCTCACGCAGTGTCTTAGCTTCCATTTGTCGTTGGACAATTTCTTTCTTCATATCCTCACATGCAGCCTGTATTTCCTTCAGTTTCTTTTCAATTTCCTGAATATTGATTTTATGGTTTGTTAAACTTGTTTGAATAATCATCAGGCTTAGTTGACCTAATTATGGCCCGAAAATTTTTTTTCAAAATGGTAATGTTTTACCAAAACAAGATCAGGTTTGTTCATAAGGATCACAATCAAAATCAAATTTAAAAAGTTTAATAAATTGCTGTCTTAGGCAGAATGGGGTCATAACAAGCCATTAATCTCCTCCCCTTCAATTCTTGGACTTCTGCTCCCCCCCCCCCCCCCCAACTTTTACTTTACATTGTAATCTCTTCCCTCAATTTCTTCCTCCATTATTCTATCCTGAATTAACATCTTTGTATCTCTCCAACACCAATTCATTATTTCTTGTCTCCCTTTATAAACTTCCACAGAACTTTTCTATGTTTCCTATGTTTACTTGACTAATTGTAGCTGATCTCAGCAGACCGAACTTTGATAGACAACAATTTACAACAATTGTGAAACAAGTTGTTAGCTCACTGCTGTTGGACCTGATGGAAGTGCACATTAACATGGGGAGATAATCAGCTTGTTTTGTAAAGCAATAATGCACAGTACATCTATAAGGTCATGTCAAATCTAAGATGTAGCTACATGAACAGTAACCAAAGAAACAAACCCCTTGCTTTGGCATTCTTGAATATTCCCTCTCCATAATTTTCTTCTCTTCTGACAACCTGTAAAATTAAGGCATTTTCAGTGAAACAAATATCTAAAGGATGACAAAATTAAAAACAAACCACAAAATTTGCATAGCTTTTGCTGTCAAATTACACAACTAAATATATATACTTATATGCGTCTACATTTCTAAATGATTTATGCTTTAATGAGTATTCTTACTAATTCTTGAAATCAGTGATATCTTCCTTTCAATGCATGACAGGAAATGATGTACATCAATAAAATTGCCATCCTTTAAAAGCGGTTGGAACATTATACCTGTTATTTACATTCTCATGATATTTGAGATGGTGACGTTATCATAAACATACGTTTCCAGCTCATACTGCTGTTGGTACTCTCTCTCCTGGATCTGGGCATATTCATTGTTGTGTTTCATTAATTGCTGTCTCATTTTAGTGACCTCTGTATTGGAACTGTCTGGAAAGTTATCTCCCTTCTCAAGTTCTGACCGCTGTCTTTCCAATTCCAGTGTATGTTCTTTGGCAGTGTTAAGCAAGGCAGCCTCACTTTCCCTCGTCCTAAATCAAAGTATTTCACAAATTTAAAATTTTATATTTTGTTTTTTTTCCCCTTCTTTTGTTATAGGAGTCAGACCTAATTTGAATCCCAATTTATATCATTTTGTACGAAAGAATAACTTTCCTGATACCAGTAATTAATGTTCATTGGTTCGTATCTCAAAACATCTTCAGCATATGGACAAATTAATTTTCCCTAAAATTTCAGAAGAGTATATTTTTGTTTTTGTCAGGGAAGATATAATTCTGTCTTAACATGATCACTGTGCATGATGTAATTTGCACTAACCATCAATTTGTTATATTTACAGTAACATTTTGTCATCTTAAAAGTTTTGTTATGTCATAAATTATTGAATATTAATTAATCTGAAAATATAGTAATTTTACAAAACTTACCTTTTAAGTGTTTCATGAAGTTCAGTATACTTTGCTTTCAAAAGTGCAACTTTTGTTCCTGTGAGTTTGCCTTCATGAAAAAGCTACAAAAAAAATGAAGAAGTCAATGTATTTTATGAGCCAAGTTATATAAAATCATTTTACAGTTTTTTGAACATTAACTTTTTTAAAATTTTTTCGCTTATTGATTTTTCGTTCCTCTGACACACAGTGCTACTGAAAGTCATAACAGCAGGTTGTAATGAAATGAAACTTAAATGAATAAAAATATAACTTTAAAGTTTTAAAAAATATATCTACTTACTGATCCGATCATTTTTTAAATTAGTACTTATCAACAGAACCAAATTATTTTATCATACCCGATTAAAAACGAATATATAGATAGATATATGTATATGTGTGATTAAATAATGTATTAAGGCAGACTATGTGAAGTGCAAGATAGGAATGGTTATGAGAACACCTACATTTATTGCTGTACTTGTACATGAGCAAACATTAATGTTTATTTGATAATAAAGAAATTCAGTGAACACCTCACAATTTAATGCAGACAGCATACCATATATGTTTGCACTGTTCCATATCAAACTCTTGACCTATCAAGGCCCCATGCTAAATTTTGGACGTCAGAATTTCAGTTCCATACTGTGATACTTTATAGTACACAAGGATGTGTCTGATTCAAAATTCTGTAGATGAGAGTTCCATTTATATATTGCACTCTCTGTATGCTTTACTAAATTCTGCACAGTCTAGTCATCATACTGATTTCTGTAAATGAACTTCCTGAGTCACATATAACTGAGTTTCCAAAAATAGTTTACACCTCAATTAAAGATGATGAATTATTTAGTAAGGTTTTACTATCAGGTAAAGTGAAGAGAAACTATCAAACGACAATAATATTTACTTGTGAATGAGATGAATAATAAAAACATTGTTGGCTGTTGTTGTATTCAGTCTGCTTTATGAAGGAATATGTAGACACAGTATGCAAATCAATAGCTGTAAAAAATGCTTGGTTTGAAGTTGATGGAAAGATAAATAATTCTACTCCTACCTTGCATTTATGTCAAAGCAATTAAACGTTGTAAACCAAGTATTTCTACTCATATTCCTCCCAACAACTTTACTTTGCAGCATATTTACAATGGCAAACACTATGCAGAATCTCTCTAGATATGAGATTGTAATCTACTATTAAGCCAATCTTGCTTTTGTAAACTACATGAAATATTGCCTGAATGACAACCCTTCTTGGGGTTACTAGAATTTGGCATTTTTATGTATCATGGAATTCTGACTACTATCCACAACCAAGATAAAAAAATTGTTGACAGATATCAGACACCCTTCAGACTACTGTCTACCTTGCTCACCCAAATGGACAGATGAATAAGTTTTGGCAAACAGTTCTCAAACTGAGCTATTCACAATCGAAACAGGAATTTTTTGAGGAAAAAGATTATACATTTGTCTTGTATAAGCGAAAAAATTCCATCTGGGATAATGATAAAAGCTTTTCAAAGAGTAATGAATGCTTGTATTGAATTTCAAAATAATAATAATAAAAAAAAGCAAATTGTAAAATAAAAGTGAAGGTGCCATATTAATAAGAGTACATCAAGGATATAAATAAAATTATTGTAAATAAGACAGACTGAAGTTTACTAGTGGTTGTATATATATATTTATCATCAATGATTGTTGTAATTTCTTATTACTTTTTTATTTAGCTGCCAAAAGCACAAGTCCAATCTGAAAATGATCATTTTTTTTTTTAAAACTTTAAGGGGATGTATTTTTGTTACCAGCTAACTCATAATGAAATCAATATAGACTTTCTTAGATTTATCACCTCATCAAGACACTGGAAAGCAGGACTGGCTGACACCTCAACCTGACTTTCCTCTTGTTGAACAACCCGTGGAGGCAAGGCAGAGATAACAGTCTCATATTTTTGGCCTGGACTTTCCTCCTCTTCTTCTTTTTCATCATCCCTTTCATCATCACTACCTCGATCACTCATCTAACAAAATATAAAGCATTATTTTAGTTTTTTCTTCAATCTTGAAAAACAATGTTGTGCTTACTATTTGCACATCATCTCATAATGCATATATATTAGTATTTCATACACCATATCCATATAATCTAAAGAATTATCTACATAAAAATACACATGATTTGGAAAGTTACTTGCTAGGTTCAAAGGTGGTAAACAAATCATGTTGAAACTTAAATCATTTTAAATAAGATGCCTATGAAATATATCACTTTATGATAAAACAGTGTTAATAAATGATACTAGTATCTGCTGTGTTTTCTATGAAAAGAAAAGGATGATAAAGGTGCTGAATTAAATATATACCGTACGCGAGCGGAAAATTAATTACTTCGAAACAAAATAAGCAACTTTCACATTTGTTATCACTAAATGGTACAAATCAAATTAGTTTAACCCACATATACAACAACTTAATATAAGAAAACTCACTGCGTGTTGTCTCTGTGTTACTGCGAGGCTTCTTAGATCTCAAATATCCTTCTTGCGTGCAGATGCACAGGTGAAAATTGATGATGATCGTTGACATTAATAATTGAAGACCATCATGGCGGCATAAATAGCAATTGTTTCTAGGGACATTGCGCATGCGTAGGTTAAGATTACGATTATCGTAAATGCTAAATGTAAAAAGGAAGAATGTATTAATCTATAATAGAGTTGTTATTAATCAGCATCTCTAACCTATGCAATAATTATATTGCTTATTTTACTAGTTAAACTTAATATTAGTTTACGTCTATCAACAAACAGTGGTCATCTACGTTACAAACAAACATTGACAACGACCTACCGAATCAAGGGTTTCTGCGAACTGGATCAAACGCGTGCCTGCATGTTTCTGTTTGTGTGGAACACGTCTTGAACAAAATGAAGATCGAAGAAGTAAAAAGTACGACAAAAACTCAGAGAATCGCATCACATAGCCACATAAAAGGTTTGGGTTTGGACGAAAATGGATACGCTATTCAAAGTGCCGCTGGCTTGGTGGGACAAGAACTTGCTCGCGAGGTAAAAACACCGGTCTCGATGATATTCATTATTGGTTTTGTAAATTGGTTTCTCTAGAACGTTCTTTTAACAGTTTCCACTTATGGCACACGATTCAGATACACGTACACCGAATAAGATCATTGTACATTGAAATAAAAAAAATGAATTATTGAATTGATAGAAAAAAATGTTTAATTACAGATAATTTGAGCGACTATATGTTGGAAAATATCGGACCATGAAAGTCTGATTAGCTTGATATGTCATGTTCACCATGAAATGAAAATATTTCTTTAGGATTATTTGATTTTTTTACTATTTTTTCACATTATCGCAATGGTGCCCATAGGTTTCGTCATGAAGCAATATAATTTCATTATGTTTTATAATACATATATATATTGTCATGCTTTCAGTAAATACTGGCTCTGAAGTTGAACTGATGTTTGACATTAGAGTGAAAATTGAAAAATATTTGTCTGACACAGTTTGATGTTACAAAGACCATTTGTTTGGACAAAAAATTCTAACAAGACTTATCTCTACATAGAGTAATAAATTAATTTATTGAAAACCAAATGTCTGTTTTATTCCATCTTATATCTGTACTACTGGTCATCAATCTTATATTCTTGCTGTTTATCTGAGCTTAAGGAAATGCTTATCAAATTGGTCATAACTTGCCAATTTTTCTTAGAAATTTTCAAAAGTCGTACCTGTACACTCAGTGTAGTACTGCATATCCATTGACATCATCAGCCAGGTGCATCAGTCTCTAGACATTTCAACTCTTGTCTCAGAATGTCCTCATAATGATAGGTTGACAGTGGTGATCAACTCTCTGCCTGTCAATAGATGGCTTCCAGTCTCTCTCCTCATATTTGCTCCACACTCAGCATGATGCCCGTTTCGCAGTCTCAGCTAATATGCACTGCCACCTTACAAGTTACATGTCTTCCCAAATACACCCAAAGCCTGTAGTGTCCTTGAGACTGAATGTACCAGAACCCTCTTCATCCTACTTTTACAGGAACGGCCAAGTACATGACCATCGCTCCCTACATTGTTCCATGAGTTCTTCATCCTAGCTCTTTTTCTGTCATTAGTCTGGTTGTACCACTCCTCCCAGGAGTCAGCTTGTCTGGATTTGGCAGATAGCTGTAATGTCGTTGGGATAGTTGCCCTTTCCTCATAATAATACATCTAGACTTCTTTGACTTGAACTTCATCCTAGCCCATGCAAATACCTCCTTCAATGCAAAGAGAATCCATCTTGCTTGGGCATGTTCCATACTATTCCTTGTATATGCTGTTGGATAAAGTAGTATTGTAATGCTACTTTGATCAGCTGATGTGGTGTTGATCGGTTTGAAAAAGTGTTCACAAATATTGTGATCTTTCAGAGGGAACATGTATTGGTACATCTGACCTTTGGTAGGAATTAGTACTTGGCAAGAATAGGGCTGCAACCAGTACAGTCCATGGTTTTCCACAAATAAATATTCCACTTTGTGCTATAATTACTGCCAATATTGTAAATGTTGAAAATATCCATCATGGAATATAAATTACTTCATATTGCAGGGCTCTCGATCTGCCAATGCAAAATAGTATCTATTTTCCAAATTTAGACCCCAAGTTTTCCCAATTCTAAGGAAAATGCTGCTATTTTTCCCAATTCTAAGGAAAATGCTGCTATTTTTCCCAATTCTAAGGTCCCCGGGCCCCAGTCCCAAAATGGGGTGTGAGAGCCCTGTATTGTGACCCTTAAGTACATGCAATAATCACATTCTGTCTCCTTTGTCTGGCCTGGCAAGGTATGAATTTTCATCATCTAGGTCTTAATGGGGACATAGTACTCTGTGCACTGATAAGAATGGTGTTTCCAACTCACCTGGTTTTGTCAAATCAATTTGATATTGGTCATACAGAACCTACTTGAATCATGGAAAATGCTTGACTAGCCTGATAATTCTTTACTTTTGATCAATATTTAGAAGAAAAAAAATCATGAACAATTTTTGGATCTAATATAGTCAAAATAATGTTCAAACAAAACAATAGACATACAGATCTTTATACATTATAATTCTATAGTGTCTTTATCCTTGATAACACCCTTTAAAACACTCTCTCTTGATATTGAGGGTTTATACCCTGAGGTTGGTGACACAGATAGGTCATCCACATCAACCTGTATTAAATAAACAATGTGCACAGATTTTTTAAAAGAAAATAGATGTCCAAAGTTGGGGATGGGTACATTACATAGCTGTAGGATTTTCAAGTTATTTGCATATTGTGCAAGTAGAAGCATTTTATATTACATGTATTTTCAGCTCAAAAAAATTACCTGCACACATAACATAGGTATGCACATTTTGCAGGTTTTTACAGTATATCAGGAAAATCTCAAGATCAATTCATAAATTTCATACAATATTCAAAGTGTTTGATTAGAGATACTGTAATACAGTATGACAGCTGTATCTGACCCCAGATCCAAAGGGTTAGGACCTTCTGTTGGTAATTATTTTTTTCTTTTTAGAATTCCTCCTTATATGATAAAAATATGTATCACAACTGGATACCCAAGTGATAGAATGGCACCTTGCCAAAACCATTTATCATAAATGAAATTAGTAATATACGTAATGGAAATTAATTGTTGCTTCGAAAATGTTTGGAGTAGTATACATACATGTATGTGTGCAACTCACAATGATAATAAAGTGATAGAATGACAACTAGCCACAAATAAAAATATAAATGAAATTAATTAATTAATTAGGGTCTGTAACGTGATAAAAATGCTGCAGATGTCTGCATTATTATCTTTATATGGTCCAGTAATGTCTGTTTTATTGCTAGCCTTGTAAATATACATGTTTTTTCTTGATTTGTCAATCTGATTTCAATTTTGAACGAGCAAAGCAAACATTGATTGTTCCTTTGAGTGAAATCCTGCAGACATGTATCAAGTTATCAAATGAAAGGAAAATTCCCTACACATTGGTATATAGGCACAAAAACTGAAAATTGTCATTATTCTTTTCCTCTTTTATTGTCTTGTATGTACATAATTACAATGTGTGTAAGAAATGAGGGATTTTCAAATTGAGTAAATTCAGGCACAGAATGCTTTATGACTTAATATTGATTTGAAGAGAAAACAAAAATTGAAGAAAAAAATTATGAAAAAGAGAATTGCATGAAATCTGGGAGAGATCAAGGTATGCTGAATATAATAGTACTTATCCAAAAAAAGTTCATACCTTTAGTGATGTTAGATTTACACAGATTGTTCTACATATGTTTAGGCTGCTGGTGTGGTGGTAGAGCTCATCAAAACAAAGAAGATGGCCGGTCGAGCTGTCCTCTTGGCAGGACCTCCTGGTACAGGCAAGGTTAGTATCATCTCACTGCTTCTCTAGCCATTAGAAATACTGTTGGAGAAAGTTTCTGTATATTTGTGAAGTAAATGTTAGCTCTAATTATTTGTAGTTATTACTTCTTGAAGTTATTTTCTTTCTGATATTGCTGAGTAAATGATATGCATCACCTATGGGAAAATTCTGGAAGAGCTTGAATTTATATTTGCATGACTTTACCTTGGTCGAGTATTAACTTTTAAAGAATGAAAACCCTGTTTAATACATACAGACAGCCATTGCTCTAGCCATTGCACAAGAACTTGGAACCAAAGTACCATTCTGCCCGATGGTGGGAAGTGAGGTCTACTCTACAGAAATCAAGAAGACAGAAGTTCTAATGGAGAACTTCCGTCGAGCTATCGGACTGCGAATCAAGGAAACCAAAGAAGTTTATGAAGGGGAGGTGACAGAACTTACGCCAGTGGAAACAGAGAACCCTATGGGAGGTAAGATAAAAGAGATACATGCACAGTGGCATGAAGAGTTTTCAGTTATCTTGGCAAATAGAGAAAATCGTTTTGTAGGATTTATGCTCAAGATACAGAAAATAAATCTTTCCTTTAATTTAAGAGAAAGGACTGAAGAAAAAGGGACAGAAATAAGACAACAGTTGTTAAATGGTGACAGATTTTATCTTATTTTTCAAATTATTCTTAGTTGGTTTATATCAAAAGCTGACCCTAGCTCAAGGCCTGATAGATTGGGAGGAGGGGGACAACAATTAAGGAAATAGAAGTATGGAATGGTGTTATAACTGGACACTGATAGCATTGTTGGCATTTCTGCTGAGCTAAAAATGCAAAGGATACAAAAAATAGGCCTTGGCTGAATACCAGACATGGGCCTTTTGCCAAATTACTGTCATCGAGATATTGGTAAAATGGACTCTTCAGTGGATGATGATTAGAAATGTGATAGAAATCCACATATATTTATAGTTGATAGACATTTTGAAAATAGTAAAAAGAGAAATAAGAAAGGTATACACCTTAAGATGAATTACAAAACAAACTTGTATTATATATTTGTCTGTACATATTTCACCAACAGGATATGGAAAAACTGTAAGTCATGTTGTGATTGGACTGAAGACAGCAAAAGGAACAAAACAGCTGAAGCTGGACCCCTCTATATATGAAAGTCTACAGAAGGAGAAAGTGGAAGTTGGAGATGTGATATATATTGAAGCTAACAGTGGGGCAGTGAAGGTAAACACTGACAAAATGTAACATAAACATTGACTGGTAGTGATATAGATCTGGTGGGAAAAAATGTATTTATTCTTCCGACATTACGTTGTATTCCTTGAAAATTTTGTTCTGTCATGTTCTACTTAGTTATGATTAAACAAACTGATAGAGTTTTCATTCATTCAATGTTTAAGAAGTTGATTGTTTGATTTTATTGTCCAGAGGCACAACTAATTGTTTAACAATTGATTGCATTGAAAATGAAATAAGAATAAAGGATGTTTTGCTACTTTCAAGTACTGATTTAAGTACATCTGCCGATCTGTGCTTTCTGGATATATATGGATTCCGACAAAATGTTTGAAATGATGAAGTTTGGTTGTAGCGCCAAGGTAGATCTGACAGCTATGCGACAGAGTATGATCTGGAGGCAGAAGAGTATGTTCCTCTACCTAAAGGAGATGTCCATAAAAAGAAGGAAGTTATTCAGGATGTAACGTTACATGACCTCGACTGTGCCAATGCTAGACCACAGGTAGGTGTATGGAAAATATTCGCTGCCTGCTGAATTCTGAACGATGCAGTTTTGGACAAAATATACCATATTTATTTGTTGTGACTAGCATGATATGTTTATATACATGTACTGGAATTTACAGTTTACAAAGCTATAGTTACAACATAAATACCCCATTGTCAGTGTAACAAAACTTTTATGAAATTGATTTTCTTACTACCACACATTTTCATGTCTCCTGACCTGAGGGAGTTTGAGTCGATAATGACTGAACGTTCCAGTGGTTTCATTTGTGACATCATAACTTATGTTATATGCATTGTGACGTTGTTTAAGAAAATGTCATAGAATGAGAATATTGTCAATTCAAATTTTATAGTCTTTTAAAATGTCTTTCTCATGAATGATTGTGAAAGTATTTACATATTGTATATTATGTGATAAATAGTAAACCAAACACTACCGCTGACTTTCTTGGTCTTTGTTGCTATTTAGGGAGGCCAGGATATCATGTCAATGATGGGACAACTAATGAAGCCAAAGAAAACGGAAATCACAGGTCGGTATCAGGAAGAGTGTTTATCATCTAGCCATCACCATTCTTGATATTCAGCATGTATTTTAGGGGACAGTCTTTCTATACAAAGATTGCCCTTGTAATCTGATTATCTCAAATGCCAGTTGCCTTTGATAAGAATGAAAGTCCAGAACTTCACAATTATTTTATGGTGATCTTAAAAATAATCATGTCTTTAGTACCTCATATTATGTAAAACTACAGATTGAGTTTCAGAAAAAAAAAGTGATTTATGCAATATAAACACTAAAAAATGCTTTTCATGAAAAACTGAGGTTAAACAAAATTGTTATAAAACTACTCTGATAATCATTTTAATTCCTAAGAAAAAAAAATAAGTGATTTCTTTCTTTCTGATATGTGAGAGAAGGGTATTCTGTAAGATCAAGTCAAGTTTATTACTTAAAAATTTAGTTTAATTTGAATTTCAGTAAAAATGCACTTACTACTATTGAATTATTATGAGGGATTACCTTCCTTATAAGTTTCAGAAAAAAAAGTGATTTATGCAATATAAACACTAAAAAATGCTTTTCATGAAAAACTGAGGTTAAACAAAATTTGATTATTTATTACAGATAAATTACGGAAGGAGATAAACAAGGTGGTGAACAAATACATAGACCAGGGTATAGCTGAGCTGGTGCCAGGAGTGTTGTTTGTGGACGAAGTTCACATGTTAGACATTGAGTGTTTTACCTACCTCCACAGAGCACTGGAGTCCACGATAGCCCCCATTGTTATCTTTGCCACAAACAGGGGAAAATGTACAATTAGGTATGGACGTAATAGATACTTTGCTTTATAATTTATCACTCATCAGTTCTATCAGAGTGTGAAATATAGTATTCTCATGTACTTGGTATATGTACTTACCTGGGATATATTTCAAGCTTTTTGATACTATTGCCAAATTTTACATGGGAACATGTATTCCTCCTCCACAAAAATCACGAAGTGCTAAGGCCAAGTTTGGAAATGCATTTACCAGATGGGATGCCTAATCAAAATCCGTTCACTGAATTCATTAATCTACAAATCTGCCTATTCTGTTTCACAGAGGTACAGAGGATATTGTGTCTCCTCATGGCGTTCCCCTTGATCTGTTGGATCGAGTCATGATTGTACGAACTTTACCATACTCACAAGAAGAAATGGTCCAGGTATAGTTGATTTTGTTTCTCAAATCAACATTTCATTAAGCAGGTAGATTAAGCAAGAATTGTAATTGTCATTAAGTACTTGGTTCCACAATTTGTCAAGGATCTGGAGAGATTCCTTTGGTGATTATTAAATATGTGACCGTTATGAAAGTTTTCAGTACAGAAATTGTTGGATATTTGAGAATTTCTGATGTTTTTTCTCTTTCAACAACATTTTTAAAAACAATTTTAGATATTGAAAATCCGTGCACAGACAGAGGGAATCCAGATAGAAGAGCCATCATTACAGATGTTAGGCCAAGTTGGCACTCAAACAACGCTCAGGTCAGTATCTCTCTTTTTATCTCCCTACTATGATGAAGGAGTATTAAGTATTTATACTGTGAATTATTTTGTATTAAAGCTGACAATGCAAGTCATAATGATTTGATATTGAGATAAAAAACAGAATAATTTTTCCGTTGTATGTTTCCAAATGTTTCTGAGACTTTTTAAGTCCAGTCCTTTCTTGGCAGTGAAGGATACAAAAGTAATAACTGTGTTGAATTAGCGCTGTGCAATACCTTATAAGTTCAAACTTCACACAATCAAATCTTTAAATAATTCTCTTTGTAGGTATTCAGTGCAGTTACTTACTCCCACCAATCTGTTGTCTCGCATCAACGGGAAAGATGCAATCGGAAAAGAAGAAATTGAGGAGATTAGCAAACTTTTCTACGATGCAAAGTCATCAGCAAAAATACTTGCTGAACAACAGGACAAATTCATGAAGTAAATAGTGGAAGAAGATCTGTTTCATTTTTCATCAAGAACAAAAAATACGACATTTTTCATGACTTTTCAACTATCCAGTATGGACAGCAGTTTATTTGGGGAGATTCACTCTGTTGATTTTTATAAAGAAAAGAAAAAAAAGACAAAAATTTCTTATCAGCATTTGTGTTTCTGTTTGTATTTGTGGACCATTATTATGCATTCATTAAATATTGGGTAATAAAATTATTGTTTCACATTTTCTAGTTTGTTACATTGGTCAGATATATAATCCAATATCTTCAAAGTGTATGATGGTACAAACAAATGTAGTCAAAAACACAAAAAAGTCATGTAGTGGTACAAAACCTTTTAGCACCTGTAATTAAATGTGTTAGACAAATATTTATGAGTTATGTTCTCAGAAACTTGTCATGTTGTTGGTCAGCTGGCAAAAACCATCGACATGTTTAACACTAAACATGGTTTCATTTATGATCTTTTCCAAAAGGTAAACAGGACGAGCCAGAAACATAGCCTTATTTATCCAAACGAATAACGCTCTTTTACAATTGTCAAATACCATCATTCCTCCTCCTGTGTTATTACATTGGATTGTATCATCCTGCATAAAGTTTTTCTCACAAACACAAGTAAATATGCACAGATTGTGTTGAAACATGATCTACAACATTATATCAATAAGATCTCATAGGAGTTTGACAATAGGACCAATTTTACTGTAATATATAGAGTTATGGCCCTTTGTATTTTTATAACTATGTGAACATGATAACTTCAGTAAGTGTGAAAAGATTACAATGCTACTTCATATGCAGCCATATGTCAATCATAGATAATTTGACAATCAGTTAGATTTGATAATTTTTTAAAGAATGATGTCCCTTCGTAATTTTTATTACCAATAGACCTTGTGAACACTATAATTTCAACAAATATGAATAGCTTTTGACAAAACTTTCTACACAGCCTTGCATCAGTAAGATATCCAATGAGTTCAACAACAGGAACAACTTGATGTAACCTTACTGCGGTATGGCTCATTAAAGTTTTTATTTCAGTTGAAGTTAGCCAGCTGACAGAGTAGGCCCATGGACCTCCTGTCTTTGTCCTATTTTTACCCTAGCCATTACAGTGTATCATCATGTGAAATTTTAGAAACAAAAGTTCTGATGGACAGATGGACACACAGACACTGTGGTTATCATATGGCACCCTTATTTCCATGCCAGGTCCTGATTATACAATCATAAAAGTATAATGAAAACTTGTTAAACCATTCAGTGGCTGGTGTCTGTCCATTTCTAGTCCACCAACAATTCCTGTTACTGGTACTGTAAAATCACTTAGACTTTGCAAATATTTTATTTTGAGAACTGACCACTTCAGACATATTCGTGAATACATGTACATGATTTCGTGGTTGGGTGATCAAGAAATTACTTTAAATTAACGAATAATGGGCTTTTAGATATATGGACTCCAATATCAGTTACCAAATCAGCATGGATGTTATTAAGAATTATTTCTGTACAAATAATTGCGAGGGATTTGAACTCACAATTGACTCTCCTTGAATATTAACATGAAAATAAATCCCACCTGAAATATAAGTGATTTACAGTATTTCTAAGAAGAACTTGATGGATCTTTCTCAGATTTCATTCCAATGGTCTAGTCTCTATCCATGCCCTTTAACTTTGAGACTAATCAGAAGATAAAATAGCAGACAGGTGGCCATCTTGTATTTTGACAATTCACAATTCTATCTAGACCAAAAAGAGAGATCAATATAAGCTATCATCTGCCTGAATTATCATGTGATGTAAAATTCCAACAAAAAAATACAATGCATATCACAAAGAAGATTTATTTAGATTGGGGAAAACATGTATACATTGCAAGCTATCCCTTGTGGATTCAATTTTGATGACAATAAAATCTAAGACAGGTACATTGTATATTAAAAATAAATATCAGTAACAGAAGTAAGCAGTTCCTAAAAATGAAATTCATAAAATGAAACCTGGTTGATCTGGAGTCAGCAATGAAGTTCAATATGGAGTTCTACAATCAATTAATTAGACAAGTAGAAAAGTTGAGTTTTATGTATTGTATAACATTTAATGTTAGTTATGATGTAGAAACGTTCTCAAGGCTTTACACAAATTACAAAGATACAAAAAAGTAACAAATAAAACTTTCAATGAAATAATGAAAGTTTATGTTCTGCTGGGCAGAGATCAATAGATGACCTGAATTCTTAACATTTTTTATCATTTGCCTTGATGCTCCAGCCAGAATAAATTAAAAACCACTCTATTGTTTTTCATATATATATATATATTATATAACCATAAAAAACATTCCTCCAACATCATAGTTAAATATCATTCTCAATTTAAGTTACAGTTGTAATACTTTTCAATCTTATTCCCTAAAATGTAATCTGTATGCACATAGTTTGGCATAAAGAAATTTTAGCACATTGTCAAACTGGTGCAATCATAAATGTGTACATCCACAATAATTATTAAATAAAACACCAATCAATGCAATGTTTTCAGCAGAAAAAGCACAAATATATCATGGGAGATATATCCCAAAATGTTTTTGAATGTCAACAGTAAAAATGAAATTACATTTGAAAAAAAATATATATATACTTGCATCTGGTATGTTACTCCCTATTCCCTCCAATTTTTGTTTTAAACAACCTAGTACAGAACTACAGATTTTGCTCATAAACTTTTCCTTACTTATGATGGTCTAACATCAGAATCTAGGTACCAGTTGTAGTGACCTAGTTTTGCTTTGCATCATACGATCTTTAACAAGAGGTATCTCTGTAATATAATTTGTTGAATGAATTTATATTGATGAGGAATTCATAGTCATATGGATGGTAAACACCATATTAATGTATACCTTTCCTCATAGACAGTCACATGGATGGTAAACACTATATCAATGTATACCATTCCTCATAGACAGCCACATGGATGGCCAACACTATATTAATGTATACCATTCCTCATAGACAGCCACATGGATGTCCAACACTATATTAATGTATACCATTCCTCATAGACAGCCACATGGATGTCCAACACTATATTAATGTATACCATTCCTCATAGACAGCCACATGGATGGCCAACACTATATTAATGTATACCATTCATCAGAGACAGTCACATGGATGGCAAACACTATATTAATGTATACCATTCCTCATAGACAGTCACATGGATGGGCAACACCATATTAATGTATACCATTCCCCATAGACAGCCACATGGATGGTCAACACTATATTAATGTATACCATTCCTCATAGACAGTCACATGGATGTCCAACACCATATTAATGTATACCATTCCTCATAGACAGCCACATGTATGGGCAACACTATATTAATGTATACCATTCCTCATAGACAGCCACATGGATGGGCAACACCATATTAATGTATACCATTCCTCATAGACAGTCACATGGATGGGCAACACCATATTAATGTATACCATTCCTCATAGACAGTCACATGGGTGGTAAACACTATATTAATGTATACCATTCCTCATAGACAGTCACATGGATGGGCAACACCATATTAATGTATACCGGATCTTTAACAGTGTCTTCAGGAATAACAGAAATAGTTCTGAAATATGATGAATACCTTCCTAACTAAGAGTGCACAACACAAAATTTGTTATTCCTTAAATCACTGTTATTTGTTTATCTTCGGCTTTGTGATTTATCTTACAAGATTAAATGTCTTCTGTTTCCCTTAGTTGAATGCCTTAAAAGTCTTATTTTTCAATGCAGCGAAAAAAACTTTTATCAATTTGATATTTCTCTACATTTTGCTTGTGAAAACATAATAAAAACGTCCTGTTTTTTTTTTACTTAGAATTGGAGGTGTAATAAATGAGAAAATAAATATGACATTTTTGTCTAACAAGGTTTCACAGAAAAGTCATAAAAGTGTGACTAATAAAAGTACAGTGTGTAAACAGCTTGGTCCCACTAATACCACTGATCCAATGACGGTACAAAATGACATATATTTCTCTTTGTACAAAACTTGCCTAGCCCATCACATTTTCTTGATAAACTGTTTTACTCATGATTATATCATTATCATACATGTACACCATTTTCATAGTGTTTTATCTCAGTGGAATCAACCACTTTACATTTAAATGCCAGCCACAGAAATAGACGCAATCTCAAGGAGATATAATACCATTCTGCCAATTTTTTTCGTCCACTTATAAGCCGCACAGGTTTATAAGCTGCACACCCGACCGCCAAGGTAAAATGCTGCAGCTTATAACTCGGAAAATATGGTATTAACCATATATCATCACATTATCTATACAAATGTGATGACGTACCATGACAAACTATAAACAGTGCCTTTCTTCAGCACTTAAACCACCATACCAAGTCTAAACCATATTATAGTCCACTTAGGTCAGGTACAGCCAAGCAACTATCATACACTACATACGTCAGTGCCAGTACGCTTCACACTGGTCATTTGTCTGTTGAAGGTGGCCTTGTAGTCATTGAAATATTGCATTAAAATCTTTAACAAGTTGTGTTTAAAGAACTTCTATTCTATTGACATTATCAACCTAAAAGAAAATATTGTGAAACTATCACTGCTCTGTACATATATAGGTGAGATCACTAATGTCACTGTTAGAGGCCAGGTCACCAGTAATTGCACTAGTGTATTATTATATGATTGGCAGTTATGTTGGCACTACAACCTTGAAGAATAAAAACTAAGTTATTACCAACATCACTGAATGCTAATGATGTGCAGTTCTAGATTACCTTGGTTGTTGATAAACAGTTAGATGTCAAGCCCTCTTATCAAACTATTACTATTTCAGAACTTCTCCTATACAGTCACAGTATAGCTGAACTTTGTTCCATCAGGAAAAGGCACTCTAGGTACTTTCCAAACTTTCCAGTGACATTATATGTTATCATATGCTACATATGTATCCATATGAAATCATGATGTTTGCCTTAAAATTTGCTCTTAACATAATAAAATCTCTGGTTGATATCAATTTCAATATACATATAAGATATATGATATATATATATAGGAGAAAATTAGTGTTTAAAGAAAATGTGATATTACCTGGAAAGTGACATTAACAGACGTGACATTAAGTGGGGTCCACTGTACAATACACTATTTAGTATAGTCACTCAAAAAATAGATGCTAAACAATAAGTCCCCTGATTGTAACGAGTGATGTCAATGATTTTTCATGTTATTCTTGAAAAAGGCTTTTACTCCACACTAATTCGATTAAACTGATGTTTTTTTAGTAAGAGGACATTTCAAAAATCAATATATATATTTTCTTTACTTCTCTTGTTTCTGTACCACATATAAAGTTGCCTTGGATGATGATTAAAAGTAAATATTACTCTCAGCCAGCAAATTGTATCAAAAATATTTAAATCCAAAGGTGTATTTCACAATGTTCATCATATCAAAGCTAAATGTATCGTTGTAACCCTAAATGTTTCAAGAATTTGAAAGTGGCTTATGATCATGAAGTACTTATATCACAACAGTTCCGGTAAATGTGATGTCTTGTTTATGGTACAGCTACCCAGTCCCATATCTTCATCAGAACACCACTGCTCCATGTAAACACCGAGCTTGGGTCATAGTAGGAAGCATGGTCCACTGATCCAATTCTGGGTCATAAATCTCTGAGGTGTGGACAGTTCGACGAGCTCCACCACCATTCCTGGCTGAGTAAGACTTTCCTAAATGAAAGTTATATGTACAGACCACATGAATGCCAGTTCTTGTAATCAAATTTATAGCAGATACAATCATACTGAAGTGCTATCTATAGTACCAACACTAAAATTCAAATTATAATTATTTTTGAACACATTACAATGGTAACAATAAACTGGTGTGCACATATTGTATTGATTGTCATCATAGAATAGAGCATTCTAATTATCATAACATGTCATTTCAAGGCCACTTTTAAAATTTTTTACCCCCTTCCCCACTTCCAACCCAGCTGTGAACATCAAATACTCACCACCTATTGCACAAATTTTGTTCTTGTAAACAACAGCTTTAAGGTGACTCCTCTCGACTTCCATACTGGCTACTTTTGACCATTGGTTAGTACGGGGGTCATACCTCTCAACAGATTTCAGTCGATATAAGTTAAATCCTCCAACTAGGTAAATGTAACCACCTGAAAAAATCAGGAGGCGTGAAAAAAAAAAATTCTTTTCAAATATTAACACATATTTTTTTGTGGTAATTATGTTGACTGTTTATCTCTGAAAGTTATCGTAATTTTTTAAATTTGTTGCGCCTCTTTTTGCTTTGACTTATGCGATCTATTCTATAAAATCCTGTATTGACTAATACTGGTTAACAACAAAATGGAAGACACATATTAGTGTAGCAGCAGTTGGATAACCTTGGTCTTCCTATTGTATATTTCACAATAATATCTCAATTAGTCAAATTAAAATCTAATCTTGTTACAAATAACTGTTTACAAACCATAAAATCAAAGAAAGAATTGAAATATTACAGCTATTTGTATCTAGAAAGGCTAAGTCCAACATTTCGATTACCTTTTTCATGACTATAGAGAGTAATACTTACCAAGTTCAACAATATCGCACTTTGATCTTGGCTCCAGCATATCCTGAATAGGGAGCCATGTGTTGTATGTGCAGTCAAACTTGTACCCTGATGCTGTGGAGTAGACTTCAGACTGCGACACACGAACCTCTCCGCCAAACACATACAAAACCTCATCATGTACCACAGCCACATGACAAGAATGACCTTCCTCTGCAAATGTCTGAATATTTGGCATTTTCTCTATATTTTTACAGAATATATCCCCATCATCTAAGTCAACAGATATACAGTTTACATCTGTGTCAGTCACAGTGTAAATTTTATTAGTCTTGGGGCAAACTGCAATTGACCCTGATTTCATAAGGCAATTGTGAAGACATTGAATGGTTTCTGGACTGAAATAATCTGTGGCATCCTTCCATCTGTCCTGAAGAACATCATACTCATAAATGCCCTCAAGCTTAACTTCCCGTTCAATGTCTTGTTCCTGACTTCTAAAATGGATCAGTTCAAATGCTGTACAGATAAGACGACCATGAATCTCAAAGGCATGAATTCCTGACGCCAATATAGGGAGGTCTGCAACAGTCTGCCAGTGTTGTGAATTTAAGTTAAACCTCTCCACTCGTTTGGTACGTGGACATAAAGGACTGTATAAGCATAAAATAAATCAAATTGTAAGCAAGCGTAAAAATTTTGTCCGCCTTCTTCAACAAAAGCTGAAATAACTACAAGCCTTCTTTGCTCATTATGTTTCATAAAGTTCTCTTCGTACTTGTATATGGATTTTTTCATCCATCTATGTGAACAATATATTGAAATATTCAAGATATATTAATTTGTTGGTTAATTATTGTAGGCAGTTTGCAGGCAAAATAACATTGAAGAGGAGCCATTGTATATGGCCTTACCCTGTCCGAGACTGTGTGTATCCACCCATGACATAAAGGAATCGGATGGCTTCTCGCACATTGTCAGGACCATCAGCCACCAGCTGAGTCTCTATCATCTGTCGTAATTCTGCAGTACCACATTAGATATCAGAAAAAACATCACATTTTTGTCATGCAATAACTTGAGATCAGTTTTAGCCGAATCGAATATACTAAGTTATCACTGATTCTAATCACTGATTTAGCAAACATACCCATAATGAAATAATTCTGTATATTTTAACCAATATCTTTAAGAAATAAAAATCATCATTAAAATTTTGAGAAAAAAAACCCTGAAATTAAATAAGAAAAGCTGAAAGAAGCTTTCCACTTCTGTTTCTCAAAGAAATAGTGTATGGACCGATGATGGAAACACAGACAGACCAAGGACATAGAGCAATAACAACAACCCTTCATTTAATCATTGTGAACTAACAAGAGAACAATTCCAAAATAATATGTTACTACATAGTAATAATGGTAACTCAATGGTATATAAACTGGTATCTGATTTTTTGTTTTTTTATTTCTCATAAACTGGTGTCTGGGTGTGTGTGTTATTTTTGGGTTTTTTTTATGTATTTTGATATCAACTGCTATTTGGGTATCACTAGTTTTCATAAACTGGTATTTGGGTATTTTTCATAAACTGGTACATAATTCTTGTTTTTTTTTAAAAACAAACTAGCACCTGGGTGTTTAATTTTTTTTCAATAATGTTGGAACTTTGGTATATTATTATCAACTGGTTTCTGAATATTTTTTGTAAACTGGAACCTATTTTTTTTTTTTTTTTTTTTTTTTTGTATAAACTGGTACCTGGATATTTTTCTGAGATTGTACATTTCATCAGCTGATCAATAATTTCCTTGTCCACACTCTTCAATCTCACGAGTTTGATGACATCAGAAATGTGACCAATCCTCTCCTCAGGACAGTGTTCAAACCATCTGAATACAGCCTTCAGTACAGTCCCCTCCCCATCACAACCTTAGCAACAGAGGAATGGGTTTCAGTTAATCAATAATTGAATACACATTATAAATTAATTATAATCAGTTTCATGAGCTAATTGTGATTTTTTCAAAAAATTTAAATCAATGGTTATTAGAAGCTTTGATAATACACAAGTTTTGGTATTTTGAATAGAAATAATAAAAGCTTTATTCAAATAAGATGTGTGTAATAAATCTCTATCGTGGTGGGATCACACAATATCATCATTGTGTCACAGCACACAAGTGTCATTTATTTCATGGAAGTGATTAAAATATCTGTACCTAGATATAAATCTTCAAATTTCAATATCTTTAAAAGCCTGTTGTATGACAGTGCCAAGAATTCATCCATCTGACAGATCACTGGAAATCTCTGCTTCACCATCGCTAGTGAGCTAGCTTCCAGGTCATCGCAGCTAAACTTCTCAGAGAATTCCCAAACACCTTAAACAAAATATTTCTTTTGTGATTTCTATTATTGTGTTATCGTTATACAAAATAATACCTTACTCAAATATCTCTGCAACCATACTTTATCACAATTTCTACAATACTGTACACCATAAAACTTTTTTTTCTCAACAAAGTTTGCGTCGTGTTTTACAATGAAACTTTTGCTACATGGTTAAATTTGGCCTTTCTTATAGGACAAAATTTGCAAAAGATAAACAGTAGCAAAAGTATTCCGACAAAAAAGTATTTCAAAATATCTTTTCCTGCTCCATCCGTCAATGTATTTCCTCAAGATTTTATTTTGTTGTATTCAAAATGATAAATTTTATTTTAAGAATGGACACAAAGAATTAAGTTTAACCAAGTGGAAATTCAATTTCATAATTCAGTTAAGAAATTCAATTTGAAGGATGGACACATAGAGCCAAGTGTTAATCCTGAGTTAATGAAGACAGGTGGTAATCATGTTTCATTCTTTCTAGATAAAGTAGAATGGTACATATAAATCACCTAAACAGTTGCTAGCACTTATCTCCCTCCCCATACACTGACAGCACTGCAGTTTTAGGTCAGCCAGCTGTAACAGGTCGGTCAACACAACCAGGTCCTGAATTGTGTCCTTAGTCACTGGAAATTATAAAAAATATCTGTTATTGAACAAGTTGCTCTTTCTTATGATATCAAATCATAAATGTTAAAATGTGTTTAATGTAATTTAATACTTTCACTTTTAAGACCTCATTAGAACTAAGCTAAAAAATTATCACTAATACTCATTGCTTGAAAAATTTTAATGATGAAAAATTACAACAAATGTGCAACAATATATGTTACTTGTACAACTTAAAGTATTGTAAAAACAAACAAGGTCAACAAAGATTGACAAAAATTTAAAGAAAACTAAATGATACTCATCATCTATGACATTTGAGTATATAGCCTACCATCGAAAAAAAAAAATTCTTGTAGTCTGACCACTTTAACATAAAGTGGTCTGCTTTTTTATCTTTTTCATCTCATAATTATATGCAATATTAAATGAGTAAATCACTGTGGGAACTACCTGTGAGACATCCTGTATACATGTATGATAACACAGCTCTAACAGCCTCTGGTCTTACATCATCAAGGTTGATCTCAGCTATCTGTTGTTGAGATTCTTCAAACCCGATAGAGAACATGGCTCGGAAATAGTCACAAGAAATGACAAGAACTGCCCTGTGTGCTGGTATTGACTCTCCATTGGTCTGTAATCAAAAATGCATGAATTAGATTTAAACAAACGAATCCAGAGGGATCCTATTGCCCATCGTTGTCTGCTCTTTATTTCTGTATTAAAAGTTTAATCTTCTTTCATTTTTCTCTTTAAAAATTCCTCTCAAAAAATAGCAATAACTAGAAATGTCATCCTGAGGATAACTAATACCATCCTGTTACCCTATATAGAGAGTTTATACGTCAACTGTTTTAGTTTCCATTCCAGTGACCTCAATGTATTATGTATGACATTGAATTTTCCTAGATATGTACCATTTACTTGTCATGCGAAATGCAAAAACATATATCATAAAAGCTATAGGCATTTACACAAATTCATATGTAAAGTGAACCTGGTATCGGTTCTTAACAAACAGAGAAAAATGTGGTTTGCCATAAAATCAGTAGTCCACTTGAAGTGAATCCTCTCAGAAGCAAAACATAAGATCCTTGAAGATAGTCTAGCCAAAACAAGTTATATTCCATTCTTAATAAAGGTATCTCACTGCAATAGAATTTGATTCTAGCATTTCTTAATCAGGTGCAGAAATCATTTTTTAAAGAATTACCTTACTTTCACTCTTGTGGACAAATATGGCTGAAATCACCTCGAGTTTGTTTTGTAGATGATATGTCAGAAATATCACTTTTACTATGTCAATTGTCATAAATTTGTAAATGTTTACTCCCAGCAGGGACGTATAATACTGTATTATATATCCCTGCTCCCAGCAAGTGAACACCATACTAAGAGAATAGGACTGGTCTGAATTTCACAACTTTGGTAAAGTCTCATAAAATCTTTACAAATGTAAAATAATTTTTGCTCTTGCATGTTTGGTTACTGAGAAGATATTTTAATTTAAAGGTTTCTCAAATGGGCAAGACCCTGGAATTTCACAGTTTTGAACTGCCTTGCTCCAAGGATTCTTCAGGTAGTGGATGATGGATGATGATGAACATGACAATACAACATTTTGCAATGAAGACCTACGTATACTGCATAGTCTACAACTCATCATGAAGCAGTATAATCACTGGCACACCAACCATGGCATCTTTATGAAATACAGGGGAAGTAGAAAGAAAAAGGAGAAAAATAAAAGCAAAGTGATTCTTTTCCTGACAAAATACCTTTATAATGACATCACACAACTCCTGGTTTTTCCAAAGTTCATAGAATCCTTTCAGGAGTTTCACCCCAGCATTTTTCAGGGTAACTCTTGTATCCTCGTCTGTGGCTTTTGTAAGGAAATCATCACTGAAAAAAGAAAACAGGCACTTTATAACCTTAAATACATGCATTCAATTATTTCAATCTCATTCTGTGTAACAATCAGTACTAATACAAGTGCTAGTCTTATTATCCCAAATACATAAATAAGTATACACGTTTTT
The DNA here is from genome assembly GCF_031769215.1 of Ylistrum balloti. NCBI lineage: Eukaryota > Metazoa > Mollusca > Bivalvia > Pectinida > Pectinidae > Ylistrum > Ylistrum balloti. The sequence continues at coordinate 1,814,565 of NW_026782437.1, forward strand.
CAAACATCAAATTAAACCTGCTCTATCACATGATACTGGAAAGTTAAAATTTGTATGTTACGCTGGAGAGTTCCTTCAATTATGGTTGGATACGAATCTTCATTTTTTTTCTCAATATAATTAACGTCGGTCCTGATCTTGTGCCAATCTCTCAATCCCAACCCGCCACCCTACCCAACCACGCTAACTCTATCAAATACAGGCAGCAATTTTTAAAAATACCAACAAAGACAGAGAAAATATCAACAATAATTAAAATAAGTTTGAAAGTGCTTTGTGTGAAATAATAAGATAATCAGTGAACTAGCCGATGATTAAATTAGACAACTGCAGTTATCATCGTTTTCAAGTCGGTGCATTGGATAATTCCATTACAAAGGTCTAATACTATGTACATATCAATAAATGATATGGCAAATTGTCGTTTAAATCTAAAAAGTCAAATGTCCCTATATTTAACATGACAATCTCTTAAAGTGCAGACGACCTTTTCCGTTTCGCCATTGTTGACGTCCATGTTCCGCTGGAGCTCTCCGCCGGAAAAAAACAAATTTCTTCCTCCTGTGTTGTTACAATAATTACAGCGCGGCACCGACGGTATTGCCCGGCACAGTCCGGCACCGCCCTGTACCGCCCAGGAACCATATATTGGCCGTCCGGGCTTTTATTTGCACCTATGTCGAGCAAATATCGTCTTGTATGCAAAGATATTAACAACATCAATTTAATAGTCAAAATGCTAAGCAAAATTATCAGAAATTGTCCGAGTTATGGTATTAGGAATCAGTGATGTCGCAAGAATTTGCCATAAATCTGGTTATTTGCAATACCGGGACCGGCCGGGCTTTTATTTCTATTCACGCATCTTTTTGTCTGCCTTATATACATTCTTGTGACTAGAATTAATATGATAATCCAGAAATAACGTAAATTTATTAAAGATTAACAAAGTTATTGGTATTTAAGTCACTGATATCGCAACTGTTATTTGCAAAGCCAGGACCGAACAGGACCAGGTTTCCATTTCCATTACGATAAAGATAACTGCATCGATATACAAAGTTAGTTTCACATCATATGAATAATAAAATCAAAACATTGTGGTGACTTTCCTCATGTGTGTAATTGATGAGAGCAGGTTCGCCGTACTACTAATGTTTACAACTCAACATGTACAATACAGGACCAAGGAATTGATGTGTATATCACCTATCTACAGTTATTGTAACAACGGCGTTAGACATAAAGGCTCTTAAGGGTAGAATACTTCATATCTGTACCGATAATTTAAAATCGTTGTTGGAGTATCTGCGTGGCAGCTAAGACATTTCTGGCTAAGTCTACGGGTTCCTTAACTGCCACTCTAAATGTTAACGGGATACATGAAAGCCCTGGCGGATGGAGCGGCGTCACAAATGATGGTCGGGTAATGGGTAACGCACCAAGATGTCCTGGGTTCGATTCTCTGAACGGACGGAGAAAGGGAAGGAGTAACCAACCCGACTACGTGTGTTTTCTGGTTTCCCCCTGCAGTAAGACCCTAACGCGTTTAAGTCTAGGACACCAAGCGTATAAGTTAAAAAAAAAACTTGTTTTAGATTATTGTAAATTAAATAAAGTTTAAAAATAAAAACAAGGAAACACGTACACTTACCGGGTGGTAGCCAAATACCAAAAAAAAGTTTCTCTTGATCATGAAGTTAACGCCTTGGAACAATGTCCATTAAAATCCGGACAGACATGGATACTTTTCTATATATTGATGTTAGGGACGTTAGTCAACAGTAATGTATTGCTGTCCAGCTCTAGTCACGTGGAGGCCTCCTATAATGTAGAGCCATATCGCAATTTGCAACTTTGATAAATTCAATGAAACGAAATTATGTTTGTTGAAATTTAAAGGAAAATGTGTTGGATTGAAATAAAATCTCCTCAATAGTTATCAAATAGTTTTTAAAAGTAGTTTCAATGCGTGTTAAATTAAAACAGTGCTAATTATTATGATTGTCCATCCGTCCATTCGTCCGCCCATGTGTCTAGGCAGCTATTTCTAAAGTCTACATTATGTAAATGCTTTCTCCTACTTAAACATATTGAAGGATCTTTTTTCTCATAATGGCACTTAAAAATAAACTGATAAATTAACATGATATGAGTAATACAATAATTGTCTGTCTATTTTCTTAGCTACTTTTTAAAAATGAACACAATGTAGTGTTATCTCTCATTACAATATGCTGAGAGATTGATCATATTTGAAATTGAATTATGTTATTCTAGTTGTTATTCAGTCTGTGCGATTCATTTCCATCATTACTTCTGTAGATTTACTGGTACACTGGCTTGTTGTTCGGCTAGGCCGGTCGGTTGAAGGGAAAAAGGTACTCGTTTATTTATTGTACTCGTTTAAGCTTACACAGGAGGTCACTCTCACCTGACGCACACGTCACTTTCATTTTCTCGTCTATTGTTTATCATCTCATTCGGATACATTATCAACATGAACAAATAAATGCATTGTATGGGCATTATCTTATTTGACATCACTAAATACATCAACTGTACTCGGATACATCGAATATTTTTAACACATCTTCTTGTTTTTTAAACAAACAGATTGGCCAGAAGTTATATCAACTGATTAAGTCCTCTTTCGGCCTTTCAGTGGATGAGAAAAGATAGTGAAATAAGAAGAGAGGAAATAGTATGTAGCGATTGGAGAGTGTGGGATACATAGAACCAGACCTGTTATGAACTATTCTTTTAAAGATGACCCCTTGGCCTATCGTAGCCCTAATCTAACTCTGACTAGGTACGTCGAGGCAAAAGGACCTGTTGTGGACAGATTAAAAGAGGACGGGCGATTAAAGTAAAGTAAGTAAATATTTAATATTTTTGGAAATCCGACAAAATTTCTTAATAAACAATCCCTGATGCAGACATAACCCTACCTCTGTGCCGGCATTATTACACATGCTCTTTTTCGAGGAAACACAGAAGGATCGTTATCGTGCGAGTTGGACATTCCCACGCGGGCCACCATTTTAAGTCCCATCCGACGGATTATGTGTTTGTGGTTATTTATGAGTAAGGTGCTAGCGCTAATTTATTTTTGGTGTCCATATTTAAGTCTTCTTTCCAATCTGTTTGCCACTATGTAAACTGTTCACTTAAATAACGTCCATATTTTCCGTGAAACACATTGTTCCTGTCATCACGCCACTGTTCGCATCCGACATTTATGTATTATAGTTTGTGATTGTGAGGTTCGTCTTGGGATGGCTGAAAGAGTTAATAGCGGTGACTAAGCAGTTGATGAAAAAGGCTTGCTGTGAGGTTATTTGATGATCGAATGGGTACTATGGTAAAATTTGGTGCGAAATGATAAGTGGGAGGGTTGACAAGAAAGAAATACTATTGAGTGGAATAGTGCAGACGGGCCGGTAGGTATCGGGCGAGTGATATAAATGGGGTATAATTCGGGCATACGTGTGTGCGTGATTCACATTTTGTATATGATATGAAATGATTTTTTATGTGTACAGTTTTGCAGCGGGCATTCCGCTCGAAACCCCAAAGGGACACAACCGACTCTACAGCATGTGTAAAAAATACGTTTACCGAATTCAAATGTGAGGGATGGTGCACAGAGGAGGACACCCCAGACCGGAAAATACCGGGCGACACCAGACACTGGGCAGTACCTGGCTGTAATTTTTATTACCCATTCCCATTGAAGGCTTTTTGCGACTGATTATTAGTAATAAATGCCGGTATGAAGACTGATAATCCGGAAACGCTGCTTGTTGAAGTTCAACAACTGTACTATTTATGTGAAGAAGCAAATGTATCATTTTGTTTAAAGTGAGTTCAAATTATCAAAAATGGCTTGTAAACCACTTAAAATCATTATAATCAAATGTTTCTTGCGAAATAGAAAACAAATCTCCTGTTTTCCTACTTGTCATCTTTTCAGTGGCGTAGGACTGTGGGGTAGGGGTGTAATTGCCCCTCCCTTTTTTAATTGGGCCGGGGGAGCGGGGCAATTACATTTTACACAGAATTTTATTAAATAATGAACCAGAAAGATCAAAATAAAACAAGAACGTACATTGACACATATCAATGATCATCAGAAATCATGACCTAAGTATCAAAGATATCACCTAATTGGTTGCAACACTGACTAAACAGGTACCCTTTTAAACCGTACATCACATATCACATGTGTTTGAAACTTATATTGATAAATATTCTGATTTCAACCTTTTAAATTTTAATTGAACGATGAGTTTCACGGTCTTCAATATGAACTGCGTAGCTACAATAACGGTATGAGCTGTATCAGTTTTGTCGTATGCTATATCACACGTTTACTAATCAACAGAATTTTAATTCGTGAGGTAAGGATTACGGTATTACTAAGTATTAGTTGATATGGTTAAGTTAATTGACATACACCATGCAGTATTCTGTGTCCTTTGTACAACTCTTAGACAATTGTACATATATCAATAGCATTACAACAATGTAAAACTACACCCAACACAGGAGTCTAACAGCTAGGACTAATTTGAAAACTGTAAACGCAATACGATAACAATGTCATTTTCCCCCGAGAACATTAAACTTTCTTCACAGACAGACGGACGGGCGAAAAGGACGGACGGACGGACAGAAGAAAGAAAGGTGATTGCAAGATCTATAATTCTATGTTGAAATAAAGAGTTTGTTTGCTCCTGTATCAGTAGATTGGGAAGTCGTTTAGAAATACACAAAATAAGAATAAGAAACGATGAAATATACTTTACAAAAATAACATTTATCAGATAAGTATATTTTACATGAAAATTAAGATAATCATATAAGTAGAATTTCTATGTCCATTTTCAATGCTCCTGGCTCTGGCTCGTCTCTTTAATTGGCAAGTAGCATATTTCACATCAGATACTCGCTCTGAAAGATTCCCCTATCTCGTCTTTGTCAGTTAACCATTCTGGTTACAGAGTGACTGTCCATGAAAAGTATTGTTTGGAAATTAATCATTGGCGTTTTTATCATTTTGTTCAGCAAATATTTCCATGCTAGACAGTGAGAGATAGACAGAGAAATTGAGCTTCAAGGCAAACAATGTACAAGTAGATGAGTCGAATGTCCAGGGCGGAGCATGCGGTTGCTTAGTTTGAAGAAGAATCGGCTTCAGCAGGTGACGGAAGAGTTGGCTGCTCAGGGTCAGCTTTAATCGGAATAGGACTTGAAGGTGGCGGTGGTGGACATGGGTAGATTGGGTCATTGTCCCTGATCCAGCAAGTGCCTCTCACGTCTCTAGTGCAAATGGGGAAGGTGAATAAGATTTTCAGTCCACGTGGCGGTGGAGCAAGTCTCAGGCGGTAGTACTTCTTCCCACAAGGTACTTGAGGTGGTATACCTTCCATTTCTTCTTCGGTCATGTAAGGATGGATTTTTGGTTTCCTACGACGTTTCAGACATTTCAGGAAGGCGAAACAGCCCATTATTGAAGTCTTTGAAAAATCGTGCGTGTGTTTGTTGATATTCAGGATGTCAATTATGACGTCATACGTAGATACATAATCTATTGTGACGTCATCAGCTATATTTTGATCTCGTCATGACGTGATTTGATGTTTTGACGAAATGAAAAACAACGCTTTTCGAAGTCTTAAAACTGTAAGGCTATAATATACTGTTATACGTGTGTCAACATTACCGTGACGGAATGCCTGTTGTCAATGACGTTCAGTTAAAGTTTTAAAGTCTCTCCACTACGAACGACTGACAGGATCTCTGCCAATCCCTACCATAGTTGTCGTTCCTTAATGCTTCACGAATCAATCTCGGCCAAAGAATTTGACTTTGTAGTGGTAAGGCAATTTGACTCTGGTATGATCACAAAAGAGCTAGGACATACTGGTCTTTACAGTACCTACAGAAATGTCCGTGTCTTCTGAAGTACCCGCGACTACAGAAATGTCCGTGTCTTCTGAAGTACCCGCACCTACAGAAATGTCCGTACCTATAGAAATGCATGTCGCGAACTTTTTGTCATTGATTGAGTTATCACCCTTCGATGCGAACTCTTTTATTAAAGTCCAGAAAGTAGCCAAGATGGACTGTCCGAAGCCGAGCTGCATGAACTTGCGACCGTTAAAGGTGCGTAACTGTAGGTGAGTTTGAAACTCTGTTAATACAGTGTGTTGGATATAATCATTTCACCCCTTTCTTCAACAAAATGAAGCATAAACCTTCTGATGCGTACCCAAATGCTTGTATTTAGGATATTCTTCACGCAAAGTGTGTTGTAAACGGTGCAGCTGGAAAAAAATACCCCCAAAATGTAACAAAAAAGCACGTAGTTACAGCAATTTCACGGTCGAAATTCTTTGCCATCCTCATTTTTTGAAAGGAAGACTCTGAAGTCGACATTGTCCGAGAGTTCCTGTTCCAACGATAGCCTTACATTTATATCTAGATCAAGTAGCGATAAAGACAGCAGGGTGTCTGACAGGATTCAAACTGTAGTCGGACACTCTGCTGCTGTCTAAAGGAAAATTCCCGCTAGCCTGAGTTAGTAAATTTAACCTGTACTCTTCATTTTACACCAAATTCTAATATGGTTGGGAGTTAATATTTGCATACTTATTACATAATATAGGCCTTGATCATAACAGGGTTTTACATCCAATTTTGATTTTGAGGGTCCTTTGGACCATTTGATTAAAACTGCGGGGTCCTAGATAATTAATATTTAGGATCATCATAAATGAAAATTTCAACATTGATTTCTTTTTGTTATAAATTTAATATACCATTAAACTTGGAGGTTGGGATTTATGAAGATGTCATTTCATGGGTCATAGGCACCCAAATGTTCAATTTTTAGGGGTCTAGTAGTGGAAAATTGGGGTATAATATGAAGCAGGATTCTGTTAAACCCTGTATAATTTAAGAAAAAAAAAATAAAATGCTTCAATATTTGTTATGGCTATACTAGTACCAGTACTAAGTGATATTTTCATGGCTCCTACGAGGCTGAATAAAGGTTCCTTTACCATAGAGGAATTGTTTTATTTTCCCCATTTAATGTTTAAATTTTCCCCATTTGAAAACCTGAAAAAATTCCCTGTCCATTACCATTATTGCATGAATGTATTTGTCAGTCCCTTTGAATTATATAGTGACTCATGAACCAGTTTTAATGAAACTTCAAAGAAGTGTTACTGTTAGGTATCATACTTAGCCAAGTTAGGTATACCTATACTGTACAGCTTCATTGTAAACATTGTGGTAACCATGGAAACTGGTCACTTTAAGATCAATTATAAATAATAAATAGATAAAAAATAACAAACTTCATTTTAGAACATTTTTGAAATAAGTTATTCAGCTTGTATTAATCACTCATGATGTTGTGATTGATAACTTGCACATGTTTCTCAGAATTATGGATAAGCTGATTGCCCTTTTAGTATCAGAACTGAGAATGCTGGACAATATTGGTGCTTCATGTACATTCAAGTGTGGACTTGACAAAGGGAAAATGAAACATATTGCTGGGTTAGAAAACATCTTGGCACAAATGGGTATCACTTTTCAGTTTTCTGTAAACAAAGATACTTCAAAACTGCAATACACAGAGCTTCAAGGCCCTGTGAAAGAAGTTTTATTACAAGAACTACGTAGTTATAGAAGATTTAGGATTCGAGTCCGAAAGAAGAAGTGACATTCAAAATGTCTGGAATGGATTTAAAACTATACATAGTGTGCTTAAATCTAGCTCTCCTGATCCAGCTATTTTGCAAGAAAACATCATATCTTGGTTTTCCAATTACGCCACCACTTACCAGTGTAAAGATGTCACTCCGTACATGCATTTATTGCGATATCATGTAGTGGAATTGATACATATGCATGGGAATTTGGTCAGTTTTACCCAGCAAGGCCATGAAAAGGCCAATGACAACATTACTAAACAATACTTTCGAGCAACCAATTACAAGGGAAATGTTGCTCTCAGACAAATTTTTGAAAAGCAAAATAGAATGTTCATGTTGGAGTCAGCAAAAAGAGGCAAAAACTGGACGGTGAAATGTAGTCTCTGTAAACAAAATGGTCATCGAAGTGATAAATGTCCACTTCTAACATGAAATGACATTGAACTTTTCTGTGCAGCTAACAATGGGACACAATTTCAAATTTTTAGATTTAGACATTATGTGAGCAATAAGGGCATGCAGTTAATATTTTACAACTCCAGGAAGGAGACTTCCATTTTTTCTAGTCAGTTATTTTCTATGACTTATGTTTGATTCTGTTGATGTAATAGCAGTTGAAATGAATACACAACTTTATGTGGTACTTGAATCATTTTGTGCTGAAAATTGTGTTAAGATTTATAATCCTTGAAATAGAAATGTGCACGTGCTGTAGATGAATGAAAGAAAAGTAGTAATACTGTGCATTTATATTTCAATCTTACTAAAATTAATCATTAAGAATCCAGCAGAAATGCGTGTACATTTGTATATGTAAAACTGAATATATATATTCCAGAACTAGAAAAATGTTTGCTTGCATTTATGATATGCAACTAATTTTGAATTGTATTATTTGATATCCATGTACTGAATTATATGTCTATTCAGATTTGAGATTTTTTTGGCAGACACTATGTTGCCTGTAACAGAAGTCATCATTGTAGTAATAAATGAAACATTGAATGATTCTTACTTTGTAGTACAGATAACCAAAGTGATAAATCACACAACAGTGCTTCGACTTTTTCTAAATAAATATAAAAGTTCACTGCATGCTATGGAAAATATATACCATATACATATAGAAACACTGAATGGAATCAATCATCTTATTTTGAAAAAAACCCCGAAAAATGAAAGTAATAAATGATTTGATAATTAGTTCTATTTTTTTTCTACAAATTTACATTTCTGTTGACCATTAAATACTTGTGGGAAATAGAAAATATTCATTTCATTTTGATTATGCTTGGATATTTGAATTTATGAATTTATTTCAACTTTAGTTAAATTTTTTGTATATTATTCTATTTTATTAAGATAATGAAATTAATCTGCAATTTCATTGAGCTGGATAAAAAATACATACGTGTACTCAATCTTCATCTTTTATGATTTTTTCCCACTCCCTCATATGAAAGAAAGCCCACATTTTCAAATTGTTTATTATAATGTAATGTGATGTTTTGTTAATTCTTATTGTATTTTTTTTTATGACAGGAAAACACTTTTAGTGATCATGCATTCGGCCATTTTTGTTAGGAAGTTTATTGGTGACCATGGTTCCGAAAATATCAGAAGAGACGATGCTAAACTAATTCAAATTTAATTTTGTTGAACTTCTGAAAAGCAGAATATACAAATGTATCAAATAATTGATAGGAATGTGTACTCTTACGAACTTTAATGCGAAGAACTCGAGGAAAGCCATAATATTCACATTTATATTTGGTATAATGCCGACATATCACGTGTAAAGGGAGATAACTGAATGGATCACCCCTGAAAGACAAGTAGTTCCCGGAATGCCTGTGTCTACTTAAATACTCGTACCTACGGAAGTACCCGTACGTACAGAAATGCCTGTGCCTACTGAAGTACCCATACCTACAAAAGTACCCGTAATACAGAAATACCCGTATCTACAGAAGTAACCGTGTCTACAGAAATGCCCACACCTACAGAAATTACTGTGTCTACTGAAGTACACGTACCTACACAAATGCCTGTGTCTACTGAAGTACCTGTACCTACAGAAATGCCCGTACCTACAGAAGTACCCGTACCTACAGAAATCCCTGTACCTACAGAAATACCCCTACCTACAGAAATGCCCGTGTCCACTGAAGTACCCATACCTACAGAAATGCACGTTTCTACTAAAGTACCTGAACCTACAGAAATACCCGTGTCTACTGAAATACCTGTGTCTAAAGAAATAACAGTACCTACAGCAATTCCCGTACCTATAGAAGTGCCCACACGTACAGAAATGCCCGTGTCTACAGAAAAGCCTGTGTCAACCAATGCCCGCACGTACCGAAGTGCTTGTGAATAGTGAAGTACCCGTGGCTACAGAAGTACCCGCACCTACAGAAATGTCCGTACCTTCATAAATGCCTGTGTCTACTTAAATACTCGTACCTACAGAAATACCCCTACCTACAGAAATGCCCGTGTCTACTGAAGAACGAGTGTCTACATAAATACCCGTACTTACAGAAATTCCGATACCTACTGAAATGCCTGTGTCTACTGAAGTACCGTGTCTACATAAGTACCCGTACTTACAGAAATGTCTATGTCTACTGAATTACCCATACCCACAGCAATGCCCGTACCTACAGAAGTACCCATACCTACAGAAATTCCCGTACCTACAGAAATACCCCTATCTACAAAAGAACCGGTGTCTACTGAAGTACCCGTACCTACAGAAGTGTCCGTGTCTACTGAAGTACCCGTACCTAAATAAGTACTGGTATCTGCTGCAGTACCAATACCTACAGAAATACCCGTACCTACAGAAGTACCTGTACCTACAGAAATCCCCGTACCTACAGAAGTACCCATACCTACAGAAATGCCGTATCAACAGAAGTACCCGTGTCTACAGAAATGCCCGTATCTACAGAAGTACACGTGTCTAAAGAAATGCCCTTACCTGCAGAAATATCCATGTCTACTGAAGTACCCATACCTACAGAAATATCCGTGTCTATACAGAAGTACCCGTACTAGGAAATGCCGTACCTACAGAAATACCCGTGTCTACAGAAATGCCCATATCTACAGAAGTACCCGTGTCTAAAGAAATGCCCATACCTACAGAAATATCCATGTCTACCGTACCCGTAGAAATACCCGTGTCTACAGAAATACCCGTACCTACAGAAATGCCCGTACCTAAGTACCCGTGTCTACAGAAGTACCCGTGTCTACTGAAGTACCTGTATCTACAGAACAACCCGTACCTACAGAAATATCCGTTCCTACAGAAATACCCTATGTCTACTGAAGTACTCGTGTCTACAGAAGAACCTGTACCTTCTGAATTACCCGTACCTTTGGAAATGTCCGTGTCTTCAGAAGTACCCGTACCTACAGAAATGGCCGTGTCTACTGAAGTACCCGTACCTACAGCAATGCCCGAGTCTACTGAAGTACCTGTATCTACAGAAGAACCCGTACCTACAGAAATATCCGTTCCTACAGAAATACCCTATGTCTACTGAATTACCCGTACCTACAGAAATGCCTGTGTCTACTTAAATACTCGTACCTACAGAAGTACTCGCACCTATAGGAAATGCCCGTATGAACAGAAGTACCCGTGTCTACAGAAATGCCCGTATCTACAGAAGTACCCATGTCTAAAGAAATGCCCGTATCTACAGAAGTACCCGTGTCTAAAGAAATGCCCATACCTACAGAAGTACCCGTGTCTACAGGAGAACCCGTACCTTCTGAATTACCCGTACCTTTAGAAATGTCCGTGTCTTCAGAAGTACCCGTACCTACAGCAATGCACGTTTCTACTTAAGTACCTGTACCTACAGAAGTACCCGTACCTACAGAAATACCCTATGTCTACTGAATTACCCGTACCTACAGAAATGCCTGTGTCTACTTAAATACTTGTACCTACAGAAGTACTTGCACCTATAGGAAATGCCCGTATCAACAGAAGTACCCATGTCTACAGAAATGCCCATATCTACAGAAGTATCCGTGTCTAAAGAAATGCCCATACCTACAGAAGTACCCGTGTCTACCGGAGAACCCGTACCTTCTGAATTACCCGTACCTTTAGAAATGTCCGTGTCTTCAGAAGTATCCGTACCTACAGAAATGGTCGTGTCTACTGAAGTACCCGTACCTACAGCAATGCACGTTTCTACTTAAGTACCTGTACCTACAGAAGTACCCGTACCTACAGAAATACCCTATGTCTACTGAAGTACCCGTGTCTATAGAAGAACCCGTACCTACAGAAATACCCTATGTCTACTGATTTACCCGTACCTACAGAAATGCCTGTGTCTACTTAAATACTTGTACCTACAGAAGTACTCGCACCTATAGGAAATGCCCGTATGAACAGAAGTACCCGTGTCTACAGAAATGCCTGTATCTACAGAAGTACCCGTGTCTAAAGAAATACACATACCTACAGAAGTACCCGTGTCTACTGAAGTACCCGTACCTACAGAAGTGTCCGTGTCGACTGATGTATCCGTTACTACAGAAGTACCCGTGTCTACTGAAGTACCTGTATCTACAGAAGAACCCGTACCTACAGAAATATCCGTTCCTACAGAAATACCCTATGTCTACTGAAGTACCCGTATCTACAGAAGAACCCGTACCTACAGAAGTACCCGTACCTACAGAAATTCCGTGTCTTCAGAAGTACCCGTACCTACAGAAATGGCCATGTCTACTGAAGTACCCGTACCTACAGTAATGTACCTACAGAAATACCCTATGTCTACTGAATTACCCGTACCTACAGAAATGCCTGTGTCTACTTAAATACTCGTACCTACAGAAGTACTCGCACCTATAGGAAATGCCCGTATCAACAGAAGTACCCGTGTCTACAGAAATGCCCGTATCTACAGAAGTACCCGTGTCTAAAGAAATGCCCGTATCTACAGAAGTACCCGTGTCTAAAGAAATGCCCATACCTACAGAAGTACCCGTGTCTACAGGAGAACCCGTACCTTCTGAATTACCCGTACCTTTAGAAATGTCCGTGTCTTCAGAAGTACCCGTACCTACAGCAATGCACGTTTCTACTTAAGTACCTGTACCTACAGAAGTACCCGTACCTACAGAAATACCCTATGTCTACTGAATTACCCGTACCTACAGAAATGCCTGTGTCTACTTAAATACTTGTACCTACAGAAGTACTCGCACCTATAGGAAATGCCCGTATCAACAGAAGTACCCATGTCTACAGAAATGCCCGTATCTACAGAAGTATCCGTGTCTAAAGAAATGCCCATACCTACAGAAGTACCCGTGTCTACTGAAGTACCCGTACCTACAGAAATATCCATGTCTACTGAAGTACCCGTACCTATAGGAAATGCCCGTATGAACAGAAGTACCCGTGTCTACAGAAGTACCCGTGTCTACTGAAGTACCTGTATCTACAGAACAACCCGTACCTACAGAAATATCCGTTCCTACAGAAATACCCGTGTCTACTGAAGTACCCGTACCTACAGAAATGTACCCGTGTCTACTGAAATACCCGTACCTACAGATGCCTGTGTCCGTGTACCTACAGAAATACCCGTATGTCTACAGAAGTACCCGTGTCTACTGAAGTACTCGTACCTACGGAAATCCCCGTACCTACAGAAATACCTGTACCTACAGAAATACCCGTACCTACAGAAATACCCGTGTCTACAGAAATACCCGTACCTACAGAAATGTCCTACTGAAGTACCCGTACCTACTGCCCGTGTCTACTGAAGTACCTGTATCTACAGAAGAACCTGTACCTACAGAAATATCCGTTCCTACAGAAATACCCTATGTCTACTGAAGTACCCGTGTCTACAGAAGAACCCGTACCTTCTGAATTACCCGTACCTTTAGAAATGTCCGTGTCTTCAGAAGTACCCGTACCTACAGAAATACCCTATGTCTACTGAAGTACCCGTACCTATAGCAATGCCTGTGTCTACCTTAAATACTTGTATCTACAGAAGTACCTGTACCTACAGAAGTACCCGTACCTACAGAAATACCCGTGTCTACAGAAGTACCCGTACCTACAGAAATGCCTGTGTCTACAGAAATACCGTACCTACAGAAATACCCGCACCTATAGGAAATGCCCGTATCAACAGAAGTACCCGTGTCTACAGAAATGCCCGTATCTACAGAAGTACCCGTGTAAAGAAATGCCCATACCTACAGAAATACCCGTGTCTACAGAAATACCCATACCTACAAATGTCTACTGAAGTATCCGTACCTACAGAAATACCCGTGTCTACTGAAGTACCCGTACCTACAGAAGAACCCGTGTCTACTGAAATATCCGTACCTACCTACTAGAAGTACCCGTGTCTACAGAAGAACCCGTACCTACAGAAATATCCATACCTACAGAAATACCCTATGTCTACTGATTTACCCGTACCTACAGAAATGCCTGTGTCTACTTAAATACCGTACCTACAGAAGTACTCGTACCTTGAAATGCCCGAAAGTACCCGTGTCTACAGAAATACCCGTACCTACAGAAGTACCCGTACCTACAGAAATACCCGTGTCTACTGAAGTACCCGTACCTACAAAAATACCCGTGTCTACAGAAGTACCTGTACCTACAGAAACCCGTACCTACAGAAATGTCCGTACCTACAGAATTACCCGTACCTACAGAAATGCCGTGTCTACTACCCGTACCTACAGAAATGCCGTTTCTACTACCTACAGAAATGTACCTACAGAAATGCCTGTGTCTACAGAAGTACCCGTACCTACAGAAAACTGTGTACCTACCCGTATGTCTACTGAATTACCCGTACCTACAGAAATGCGTGTCTACAGAAGTATCGTACCTACAGAAATGCCGTGTCTACAGAAATACCCGTACCTACAGAAATGCCCGTACCAGAAATACTCCTATGTCTAGGAAATGCCCGTATCTACAGAAAGTACTACAGAAGTACCCGTGTCTACAGAAATGCCCGTATCTACAGAAGTACCCGTGTCTAAAGAAATGCCCATACCTACAGAAATATCCATGTCTACTAAATTACCCGTACCTACAGAAGTGTCCGTGTCTACTGAAGTACTCGTACCTACAGAAGTGCCCATGTCTACTGAAGTACCCGTACCTACAGAAATGCACGTTTCTACTGAAGTACCCGTACCTACAGAAATGCACGTTTCTACTGAAGTACCGTTACCTAAACAAGTACTGGTACCTACTGAAGTACCAATACCAACAGAAAAACCCGTACCTACAGAAGTACCCGTACCAACAGTAATGCCCGTGTCTACTGGAGTATCGTACCTACAAAAATACCCGAGTCTACTGAAGTACCTGTATCAACGGAAGAACCCGTACCTACAGAAATATCTGTACCTACAGAAATACGCTATGTCTACTGAAGTACCCGTGTCTACAGAGGAACCCGTACCTACTGAATTACCCGTACCTTAAGAAATGTCCGTGTCTTCAGAAGTACCCGTACCTACAGAAATGCCTGTGTCTACTTAAATACTCGTACCTACAGAAGTACCCGTACCTATAGGAAATGCCCGTATCAACAGAAGTACCCGTGTCTAAAGAAATGCCCTTACCTACAGAAATATCCATGTCTACCGAAGTACCCGTAACTATACAAGTACTGGTACCTACTGAAGTACCAATACTTACAGAAATACCCGTACCTACAGAAGTACCCGTACCTACAGAAATCCCCGTACCTACAGAAATACCCGTACCTACAGAAATGCACGTTTCTACTGAAGTACCGTTACCTAAACAAGTACTGGTACCTACTGAAGTACCAATACCAACAGAATTATCTGTACCTACAGAAGTACCCGCACCTACAGAAATGCACGTTTCTACTGAAGTACCTAGACCTACAGAAGTACCTGTACCTACAGAAATGCCCGTACCTACAGTAGTACCCGAACCTACAGAAATACCCGTGTCTACTGAAATATCCATGTCTAAAGAAGTACCAGTGCCTACAGAAATGGCCGTGTCTACTGAAGTACCCGTACCTACAGCAATGCACGTTTCTACTTAAGTACCTGTACCTACAGAAGTACCCGTACCTACAGAAATACCTTATGTCTACTGAATTACCCGTACCTACAGAAATGCCTGTGTCTACTTAAATACTCGTACCTACAGAAGTACTCGCACCTATAGGAAATGCCCGTATCAACAGAAGTACCCGTGTCTACAGAAATGCCCGTATCTACAGAAGTACCCGTGTCTAAAGAAATGCCCGTATCTACAGAAGTACCTGTGTCTACAGAAATACCCGTATCTACAGAAGTACCCGTGTCTAAAGAAATGCCCATACCTACAGAAATATCCATGTCTACTGAAGTACCCGTACCTACAGAAGTACCCGTGTCTACTGAAGTACCTGTATCTACAAAAGAACCCGTACCTACAGAAATATCCGTTCCTACAGAAATACCCTATGTCTACTGAAGTACCCGTGTCTACAGAAGAACCCGTACCTTCTGAATTACCCGTACCTTTAGAAATGTCAGTGTCTTCAGAAGTACCCGTACCTACAGAAATGCACGTTTCTACTTAAGTACCTGTACCTACAGAAATACCTGATGTCTACTGAATTAGCCCTACCAACAGAAATGCCTGTGTCTACTTAAATACTCGTACCTACAGAAGTACTCGCACCTATAGGAAATGCCCGTATCAACAGAAGTACCCGTACCTACAGAAATGCCTGTCTACTTAAATACTCGTACCTACAGAAATACTCACACCTATAGGAAATGCCCGTATCAACAGAAGTACCCGTGTCTACAGAAATGCCCGTATCTACAGAAGTACCCGTGTCTAAAGAAATGCCCATACCTACAGAAATATCCATGTCTACTAAATTACCCGTACCTACAGAAGTGTCCGTGTCTACTGAAGTACTCGTACCTACAGAAGTGCCCATGTCTACTGAAGTACCCGTACCTACAGAAATGCCTGTGTCTACTTAAATACTTGTACCTACAGAAATGCCTGTGCACCTACTTACCCGTACCTACAGAAATGCCGTTTCTACTGAAGTACCCCTACAGAAATACCCGTATGTCTACAGAAGTACCCGTACCTACAGAAAAACCCGTACCTACAGAAGTACCCGCACCTATAGAAAATGAAGTACCCGTATCTACAGAAGTACCCAGTGTCTAAAGAAATGCCCGTATCTACAGAAGTACCGTGTCTACAGAAGTACCCGTACCTACAGAAGTACCCGTGTCTACTGAAGTACTGTACCTACAGTACCTACAGAAATAAATGCCCGTACCTACAGAAATACTTAAATACCGTACCTACAGAAGTACTCGCACCTATAGGAAATGCCCGTATCAACAGAAGTACCCGTGTCTACAGAAATGCCCGTATCTACAGAAGTACCCGTGTCTAAAGAAATGCCCGTATCTACAGAAGTACCTACAGAAATAGCCATGTCTACAGAAGTACCCGTACCTACAGAAATGTCCGTGTACCTACCTACAGAAATACCTACGTGTCTACTGAAGTACCCGTACCTACAGAAATACCCGTACTACAGAAGTACCTACAGAAGTACTGAAGTACCTACAGAAATACCCGTACCTACAGAAATACCCGTACCTACAGAAATACCCGTGTCTACTGAAATACCCGTGTCTAAAGAAATAACAGTACCTAGAGAAATTCCCGTACCTACAGAAATACCCGTACCTACAGAAATGCACGTTTCTACTGAAGTACCTGTACCTACAGAAATACCTGATGTCTACAGAATTAGCCCTACCTACAGAAATGCCTGTGTCTACTTAAATACCGTACCTACAGAAGTACTCGTACCTACAGAAGTGCCCATGTCTACTGAAGTACCCGTACCTACAGAAATGCCTGTGTCTACTTAAATACTCGTACCTACAGAAGTACTTGCACCTATAGGAAATGCCCGTATCAACAGAAGTACCCGTGTCTACAGAAATGCCCGTATCTACAGAAGTACCCGTGTCTAAAGAAATGCCCATACCTACAGAAATATCCATGTCTACTAAATTACCCGTACCTACAGAAGTGTCCGTGTCTACTGAAGTACTCGTACCTACAGAAGTGCCCGTGTCTACTGAAGTACCCGTACCTACAGAAATGCACGTTTCTACTGAAGTACCGTTACCTAAACAAGTACTGGTACCTACTGAAGTACCAATACCAACAGAAAAACCCGTACCTACAGAAGTACCCGTACCAACAGTAATGCCCGTGTCTACTGGAGTATCCGTACCTACAAAAATACCCGAGTCTACTGAAGTACCTGTATCAACGGAAGAACCCGTACCTACAGAAATATCCGTACCTACAGAAATACCCTATGTCTACTGAAGTACCCGTGTCTACAGAGGAACCCGTGCCTACTGAATTACCTGTACCTTAAGAAATGTCTGTGTCTTCAGAAGTACCTGTATCTACAGAAATGCCCGTACTCTACAGAAATACCCGTGTCTATAGGAAATGCCCGTATCAACAGAAGTACCCGTGTCTACAGAAATACCCTTACCTACAGAAAACCGAAGTACCCGTAACTATACAAGTACTGGTACCCGTACCAATACTTACAGAAATACCCGTACCTACAGAAGTACCCGTACCTACAGAAATACCCGTACCTACAGAAATACCCGTCAGAAATACCCGT